>NC_136602.1:5173847-5298847 GCF_910589615.1 Taurulus bubalis
TGTGCAAATAGTACCGTAAAAGTCGAGTTACAAGCCGCTACTAACTTCGGTCAGTGTTCCCTGTTAGCTCCCCGCTGTAGCCAGCTAGCGCTCTGCTAGTTCCCTGATAACTTCCGCTAGCTCCCCGACAACCGGCTCGGGCAGAGGGGACGCGGGCAGCAGCAGCGCTAGCAGCGCTAGCAGCAGCACAGCAGCAGCGCTAGCAGCAGCAGCGCTAGCAGCAGCAGCGCTAGCAGCAGCAGCACAGCAGCAGCGCTAGCAGCAGCAGCGCTGCTCCTAGCTTGCTACAGCGGGGACACTGACCGGAGGTAGGAGCGGCTTGTAACTCGACTTTTACGGTACATGACTGCATGATATGGCTTTGCAACAAGTCTGCACTCATTACAGACAAATACATGCAATGGTTCAACGCCTTCATTTTATCAGACTTTTCACAATATTGGTCCTTATTGGTCGTCTGCCAAATAGCGACGTTTCCAACAGGACTGATGAGTCGGTGTCAAATGCGCGTTACGTCCTGCTCTATGAGCTTTAAGGATGAACTTTACCGTCGAGGAATCTGTTTTCGAGACCATGTGCAGTGTGATTGACGTGACATGGGTCACATTATCAAACTCTTCCTCCAGCCAGGTCACCAAAGGAAGCAACCCGGACTTTGCTGGACTATTGAGGCTTCAATGTTACTTTTAATCTAGTGATGCACTGTAAAAACTGTGATTTGTGTTAATTAGTATCTACTAAATAAAGGATAGTAACCTCTTACGTAATAAAAAAGACTATAGTTTTGAATTACATTGAGCTGAATTCAAGAAATGTGGATTATTTATTAATTACATTTTACTTAATTTTGTTTGAATAAAATCTTAGCATTTATTCCATGCATAAAACAATAACACACTAAGACAAATTAAACCTAAAAACAAAAAAACAAACTTGCCTTCAGTGATAACCGAGTAAGCCGTGAATAGCTAGCATGCTAATTAGCTTCTGCTGCTGGCTGACTGTGGCTGACGCTGGCTAAACATGACATTCATGGACGTGCTCAGAGGAGGAGGATAAGCAGACTTGCAGGCTAAGTAGGGGGGCGAGGACAAGACCTGGTCTCTCTCGGGGGGGACACTAAAGATCTGGACGCAGAGCTTCAACAAAGAGGGGACGCACACTTAAGCTGCTTACAACAGCCTAATGGGGACCAGATAAGGGCCACAGAGGACTGGGCAGCTTCATCACTTAAAACACACTCTGACTCAGCGACAGGAGCACACACACACACACACACACACACACACACACACACACACACACACACACACATACACACACACGAGTGACAAGTGTTTTTGCTCCGCTTGCTGTTTCTGTAAACCCCTGCCTAGATAAACAAAATGAAGATTAAAGGTCACAAATGATATTGGTCCTGCTTGCGCTCGTGTGTGTGTGCGTGTGTGTGTGTGTTATGTTGATTTTTTACAAGCATAAAAAAATGAATCAGCTCGCAGTTTGTAAATCAGGAGACTACACACCGGATCCGGCTGTTTAGCAGCTCTCCAAATGACAAACACTCGCACGCACAAACGCGCACAAACACTCGCTGCAGTCAAGTATACAGTTAAAGATGCAAATTAGCAGTCAATTAGTGGCGTTCTCTGCGTTTGGAGAGGAGGCCAATTAAAGCTGAATCAACACAATCAAACAGTCAGTCAGACAATGCAACAGGAGAGGAACCGAGAAGAAACAAAGCGCTCAGGCTCAGACTTGGTACAAAAAAAGAAGAAGATAAAAAGCGCATTGCGGGGTTAGACTTTGAATAAACTGCTCGCAAATGTTGTAAAACCGTGACGACGCGTAAACAGCAGGAGGACATCTGGTGAGCAGCTGATTCCCGGTATCAGCCGTTCAGGTAGAGACCGAACTCCGATCCTGACCTGTTACGTTCACGCTCTGAGCTGCTGCTGTTCATACGGTCACACACACACACACACACACACACACACACACACACACACACACACAGTGTACACTGGCTTTAGCTGCGATGTGATTGGCTGTGTGTGAGAATCATATTTACTCTGCTGGTGGCACAGACGGGACAGCCAACACCTCGGCAGCTATACTGCTATCGTATCATATGATATTGTATAATATCGCATAATATCGTATATTATCGTATCCTAGTGTATCCTAACCTATTCCATCCCATCCAACGTATTGTATTTCGTACAGAACATCACATACCATGTGATATTTAACCCTAAATAACAATAATAGTGGTTGTCATAGTGTATATATGTCAATTGATGTTATACAAAAATATATTTTGAGGCATTGATGGAGCAACAGGACTGAAGAAACCGTGAAGGGAGGGACAAACAGAAAGAAACTCATTATTTTGTTAAATATGAATGAAACAAACGCAGAAAAATATATCAATTAACTTAGACATGTAAGGATATAAGCACGCACAAAAAAAGCTTCATGGCCTCATTATTTGTGACTCTAGAAGACGCACTATCAAATACGCCTCCAGACACCTGACGTAACCGGGGGACGCTTAGCGTCCGCCTCAGGGGGAAATTGCTCGTTCATAATCAAAACGGCAAACAAGCGGGCCTCGACTTGGAACACCATGCTGGAGTGACTCAAGCAAAACAAACAGCGTGGAGACAGAGAGACATTCAGAGAGAGGCAGCAGTGGCTTAGGGATGCACACGTGAACACTCATCGACACACCACTCCTACTGCCAGCCTCCGTGGAAAGAAAAGAAAATATATATATATATATATATATATACAGTATATCCAAATATTTAAAAAATGACAATAAAAATATTTAAAATAAAATAATAATACAAAATGATGTGTGTTTTTATAATAAATATAATAATAATAAAATACAGAAATAATATATTTTTTTAAATAACAAAAATAAAATAAAATATGAATCCTTCAGTTACAAAATAAAAAAAAAAATAAAATAAAATAAAAAAAAAAAATGTATTTGTATATATATGGTAGTGTTAATTTAAAGCTAACAATCTTTATTTTCTACGTGGCACAAATCTGCTCATGTCATCCGTGTTTAATCAGGATTGAAATAGATATGCATACATTCTGGAGGATGTGCACATTATGATCCTGATCTTTAACCAGCATTCAAAATTAGTTGATTATTCTTTTTATTCCTTTTTAATAAAAAAAGAAGTTCTTGAATGAATCAGTGTTTAACAGCATCTTTAAATAATACCCTGACAAAAATACAAATGCAGTACGCTGATGGGAGTTGACGGTAAGCATGTGGAGGGAGTCTTGTGGTGTGAGGTCACGCTGGTGTCAGGAGCTGAGTGGAAGTTAAGGGTCACTCAAAGGTCATGTTGAGGTTCAGCGTAACGCAGAGTCAGAGGTGAAAGTCAGAGTTTAAGTTAAGGGGGTCAGAACATTTACATAATCGGTAGCAGATATGATTCAAGTTGTTTGCGTGTGGGTGAAGCTACTCGATACTCCCACTAGACATGAAGTTGTGGTTTGAAAGAATCTGACATGAGCAAAAAAAAGACATATATATGGATTTTTTATTTTTTTTCCTCAATGTTTGATCGTTCTGTAAATGAAAGAAACTAATCAAACATATTAAGAAATAATCAAGTGAACTCTAACACTGCAGTCTCCACTGAGGCACAAACTGAGGAGGAACTGTATCGGACTCTAAACAAACACATTAGCAACCGCACCATCACATAATGGGAGCGATTGCAATCACAAAGCAAGTTTATGAAACCTCCACCACACACACACACACACACACACACACACACACACACACACACACACAACTCTCTGCTCTCCTCGCCCGTTAGATTTATCGATGCAGCAATGTTCAGTCTGTCTCTGTGGTGTGTGTCGGTCCGCCAAGCCTTTCAGGATATTGTAGCACTGCAGCGGTTAAGTCTGGCACAGTCAGAGGGAAACACACACATACATACATACACACACACACACACACTGTGTACAAACACACACTGTACACAAACAAACATGTGTCTGTCATTGTTGTTTCTGCCTTCCTCAAAAGCTAAATAACATTTTAGAGTCAAAACCTATTTCCCTAAGCTGATTCAAATTAAAGTAACAATGTTGCCAACTGAAAGTATTGCAATACTTCTATATTTGCAGGTGTAGAAGCTGGTTGTCTGCGGGGACTTTCCTTTAAAAACCCAACATTTCCTGCTGCTGCACCACACAGGTTGACTTTTATGATTACATATTCACAGGAAATGCAATGTGTTGGTCAGTCTGAGCTATGTGAGTGATGGAACAGAATAGTATGTTCATTATTATTTAATAATTACAATAATAATGAAGGTCGAATTTCTTCATTAAAAAGGACATGGGTTTGTTTTGCTGCCCCTGTGCATTATGGGACCTGTAACACTGAACTGCGTTTGGAGTTACCGCCAGTAAACGTCTCACCAAATCCACCAGGAACTGAAATATTTGAACAAAAAATGAGTTTTTTTTGTTATATAATATAATCCAAAGTGTGATCGCACCATAGATTGAGTATAACGCAGCCAGCTTCATCTTGATGTCCTGTGATAGATGTCCTGACCTCCGCATATCTTTTGTATTATTCAACCAGAGCACCTAATGCTCCAAGGCCAGCCACATGTGACGGGGGTCAGGGCGGGTGTTTAATCACATGACACCATACTCACAGCTGACACTGGTCTCCCTTGATTCCTTTCGTGGTGCAGAAGCACTTCCCGGTGTTGACGTGGCACACGTTGGCGTGGGTGTTACACTTGCACGCTGCAGACGAGAAAGAGAGAGAGAGACATGTGTTCACATTTGATCTGAGGACATTTCAAAAAGCAGAATCCGTCTCTCCATCTTCTCAAAGACGTCCAGCAACTAAAACCTGCACACTGTGTCGAAAAACACAATCATCCTTTTTAACATTGTGTTAGATCTCCCAGCTGAGGGAACACATGCAGACAAAGAGCGTGGGAGGAGGCGAAGGGGAAGAAAGATGAGAAGGAGACGGTACGGAGAGAAACAAGGTGGATGGAGAGAGTCGAGCTGGAGAGAGAGGAGTGTAATGAGGAGACGAGGGACGGGGGAGGAAGGGAGGTAGGAGAGGACAAATCAGTCACTTTGCGAGAAACACCAAAAGCGCGTTGTGGCTCTGAGTCGTTCCCACTCTGAACTAACAGGTGTTGAATGTTTTTGCTCTTGTTTCCTTGTTTTTAGGAAAGACTGAACTGCGTGCACCTTCACCGAATCTAAATCATTACATTTCAGGATTTCAGGATACCCTTAGATGCATAAGTGGGTCAAAAATGACCCGGTGAGGTTGTTTTCTTGAAATATCTTCGTAATGAAAAATTGTTATCATTTCATATTCCAGGTATTCCTCAAAAAGCATGTTTTTAATATAGTGCCATTTAGATTTTTAACTTACCTTTTATACATTTTAAGAAATTGTAGTTTTTGTATTACTACACCAAGCTTCCATAAGTGGGTCAAAAATGTGGAATCCAATGGGAATCCAATAGGAACCTTTGATTCTTATCAACTGTGGCTGTCAGGAACAATTTAACTGTGGACCACACAGACTATATCAGAAGTGTCACCCCTCAGGAAGATTATTTTACACAGCAAGAGCTGATACGTGTAAGTATTAATAATCACAGCTAGAAACAGGTAGTTTGTCTGAACAGCATACAGTGATGAGACAAGAAGGCAAGAAAAGAGAGAGGAACTGTCTATGACTGGACAGTTACACACAAACATACACACAAACACACACACAGACACACACACAAGTGATTATTCTTAACCAAAAATGGCACAAAAACACATTGATTCTAATATGGGTCATGTTTGGCCCACTTATGGAAGAGTATAGGGTCCAGTCACTCGTGCATCAAAGGGTTAAAATAAGAAAAAGTGCTCATTTGATGGATTATTAAAGGAATAAGCTCACAAATAGTTGTTACACCTCCTCCCCATACTAGCCATGATAATATCACATTTTAAGAGATTTGAGGAATATCATTTCCAGAATGGCTATTTACATAGAATGAGGACACATCCGACACGTGGATCGCAAAAACATTTTCTGAGCACACTTATGACATCACGATCTCCTCATAACTGATTTTCGGGCCACTTGGGGGCAGCAGAAACGAGCTGCGAACACAACCCCGACATATCATTATCTTTATAAGGCGAACTTGATCATTAGGAGTCTTGTTTGTGTGATATAAGTCCGACATCCACTCTCTTTTAGCCTAAGTGTTGGTCTCCACCCACACCTGAGGGGAACATCTACCTTTTTAGCTTCTAAATGCTCCACTGTTCACCAGCTATAGTCTCCAGCTGTGTCTGTCTGCCAGGAAGCGTAAAGTGGCTTTTCACATGTTGTTTCTGCTTGCCTGTGGTCCTGTTCGTCATCACACAGCAGTAACTGTCAATCTGTGGTATTGGTCGTCCACCAGGGAAAGGAAGCGAGCTAATGTGGAAATAGGACGTTTATCAATATAAGATTCAAAAGTGTAATCAGGCACGATATAATTCAAAGTGGAGGAAAAACTTCTGTAACTTTTTGAACTGAGGAAAACATCCTGGATGGTGAAATGTGTCTTTTGGAAGCTGTATATCGTGGCTAATCGGCTTCTGATTAGCCACAGAGACGGGGGCCTTTTGTAAAAAAAAAAAAAAAAAAAAAAAATGGAATCGTTTTGTTATGCAAAAGCAGAGCACGATGTAGCCGGATGATTCACATGGAGCCGAGCCTATAATTTAGACACTAAATCACTTCTGCATGGAGTGACTAATGGCAGAGACAAACAAGAACGTTCGCTATACCCTTGTGTTGCAGTGTGTACATGTGTGTGTATGTGTGTGTGTGTGTTCACATCCACACAAGGCCACTCTTCCCTGTGTCCCTCTCCAGCTGAATTGACTTTGTGCTTTGTTCTTATTCCTTCCAATTGGCACAGAGACAGCTCCTGTAATAAAACAGTGGCGCGCTGGGGTCAAGGTAAAGCCGAGGCACCGGCGGATAATGAGAGCAAAACAACCTCTTCCCCCCTCTTCTCCTCCTCCTCAAAAAGGGACAAAAAGGGAGCGGACTTCAACGCCAACTTTAGATATTCAGATTTTGGAACACACACACACACACACAGACACACACACACACACACGAGCGCACTTGAGTGGCATAAAAACAAGGTTGCGCAGTGGGGCGTTTAAATGTCAGCGGGCTGAAAGTCGAAATGTCGCTCTTCAACTTGAATTAGACAAGAGGCGCATGGCGGGCAGATGAGGCAACAATAACAAAACACAATTTCGATCTATTACTCGAAATCACTCTGACCCGTCATGAAGAGAGAAAACCTTTTCAGAGATGCGCGCTGAGCCGCGAGGGGTTCGGGAGATAACGGAGTCTTAACAAAAAAGTGGCTTTTGGATTCGAGATAATAGACAAATCACAGGTGTGTTAGCGCCGGGCTCGGGTAACCCCGCCGTTCATACAATATTGATTTAGCAGGCTGTCAACAAAGGCATACAAAGGACACAAGGAGCAGAAATGTGTATTCATGAACTCACGCAGATTTTTGCAAATGGACACTTGAGAAAAGCCAATACAGACGGAGAAGAAGGGAACAAAAAGCCAGAGATGAAGAATTCGGGTTAAAAGCTTTAACGAGCTGCTAGTTACTATTTTTTGTTTTGTTTTGAGGCTGACTGGATACCACAGTTATCTAAAGGACTTCACACACGAGACACAGCGAGGAGACGTGGAGCGCTGTCAGCTTTCAGCTATCTCGCCGTCATCTCAAAAGGCGAAATTAGAAAACCCGACTGAGACACTCCAACAGACCGACGTGACGCGACCTCTGAGGCGCGCCAACACAAAGTCATAATTATTCCAGATCTCGCGGCGAAACAGAAGAAATCCTGTCACAGAGAAGTGCATTCATTTATTAACTTATTAACTTCTCTCCTCAAACAAACACAAGGCGGCTGTAATCCCCCAAAAGCAGCAAGCGGCATCCTGCTTCCAGCAGAGCGGCGGCGGCGGCGGCGGCGGCGGCGGCGGCGGCGGCGGCGGCGGCGGCGGCCTCCTCTGCAGACTGACGACATGAAACGCCACTCTGATGTTTCATCTCCAGTCTCGCTCTTGAATCTAATGACTAATATTTTGATGAATAAAAAAGGCAGAATCATGGGATGAAACGGAAAAGTCAAATCTTGGTTTCTGAGGTATCGTTATTATTAACTGTGCATTAAGCTGTTCTCTACACTTTAATTCATTCATTCATTATCAGGTTTAGTTTGAGACGGTACAAACAATTATCAAATGTCTCTCAATTAACCGGCCACATGCAGGTTATTTCATAACTCATGCAACTGCATTGACGACTTTAAATGTCATCTCAGATCTAATCATGTTTAGTGAGAGAGCCTGTAGCCCCGCCTTAAAGCATACTCTGCTTTATGGTCTATGTTGACTCTACATGGACCATCATTTACTCAATGAGCATCATGCCGTGTTGAAGAAGACTTTACATGAGCGATTGAGATCATAAACTCATGTTTACAATGTTTACTGAGGGAATAAATCAAGTAGGAAGAAGGGTCAAGTTGTCGCCCCCTGATGGCCATTAGCAAGAATGCAGGTTTAAGGCACTTGAGGTTCCCGACTGACATATATATATATATATATATATATATATATATATATATATATATATATATATATATATATATATATAGAGAGAGAGAGAGAGAGAGAGAGAGAGAGAGAGAGAGAGAGAGAGCTACTGGAGGTGAAGGGGTGTAGTAGCAGGTAATTCATAAAGGAGCGAGAGAGCATGAATGAATGAAATGGGCGCAGGTGAAAGCACATCATGCAACAGACTTGCTGACAACACAGAGAAAAAAGCCGTGATATAAAGAAACCAGATCTCTTAGCAAAAAAAAAAAAAAAAAGGTTGATTTGATATAAATCATTTTTTTCCCATGACTTGTGCGAGCCCCCCGAAGAGAGCCCAATTTCTCACCCCACTGCCTCTGCATGCGCACGCACAACACAAAAGACGCCTGAATTTGAATGTGTGTGTGTGTGTGTGTGTGAGGCAGGGAAAGATGAGGAAATAAGAAGACATTAGAGAACAACCTTATTCCCATGAGGTGTGCAGTTATGAGACTCAAAGATAGCTTAATGGGAAAGGATCACATCAAGTTCACAATGGGAAAGGATCACATCAAGGCTCTTGTGGTGCTTAACGTTACTCCAAAGATGTTTTTTGTGAATCCTTCTCGGCTGCGGCTAAATATCGCTCTGTGGATATTTCAACAAGTTTTCCTCCACCTCCTCTGCGGAAAGGGATGAGTCCACACCATGAATACAAGAAATACGTTAGTTTTTTACCCCTCAACCATTTGAAAGACAGAGAAGAAAGAAAGAGAGGATAACCAGATGGTGTGAGCGGGAGTAGTGTTGACCAAAACATTTTCATAACTCCTGTTTGACGACTCAAAGAAAAAGAATTCAGGCAGTAAGGCAAACAAATAGTCCAACAAACAAGCAGCCAAATAAAAATGCTTTTTTTTTTTTGGCTTAAAGAAAGCTGCAAAAACAAGACACAAAATACATATACTGTAAGCAAAGCTTTCAATATTTGTTTTAAATGTACAAATGTACATTTAAATAAATGTACATTTATTTACAGGAAGCTTCTAAACAATTAGCTTAGGTTTGTATTCAAAATAATAATAAAAAAACTGCAAACAATATAAATAAAAACAATAAGTGTAAAGGCACCAACATACTATTTGAAAAACAAGCAGTATTTTTTGTTTTCTTAATCCCTCTGAGTCATACGAGCTGGGGTTAAAAACCTCATTTACAATAACCCTAAGTGTTTTTTTGCAGCAGGAAACACACTATTTGAATGTCTCGGTTTGGACATAACATCTGAAATTGTATCGTAACCTGCACCTTGATAAATAAAGACATATCACAATATAAAATATTTGCACTTTGCGACACGTCCACACCGACGAGAGCTGCTGATTGGGTCCATAAGGAAATCAACATTATACAGCTGGAAAATGTGTTTGTGTGTGTCAGTGTACAGGTGTGACACATTCCTCAGACGAGTCGTACTGTGCATCACGGTGGCACGTATATAGAAGAGGATGGCTTCCAAACAAGCAGCATGCAGCTAAATAACCGAAGTCTGATCGTTTCTCTTGTTTTCCCCATGATGTACGACGTATCCATCCCCTTCTCCTCTAATTGCAGCAGCCTGCTGAGTACCCTGCTGTTCTAGCGAGAGCTAAATATCAACCTGCTGTGTAGAACCCTAGATTATGTTAAACGTTGATGTTTCTATGTAAAGATATATGTACCTCTGCTCTCATGCGGCGGTTACGGGTGATGGCGCCCTCCGGTTCCCCCTCAGGGAAACCCTGTTTGCTCTGTCAGCACGTTACCCGTAGCTTAAACTGGTAACGCCGTTAGCACAACTAGCTACTAAGGCGAAAGCCATGTTGAGAGCCGTTGAGAGGCAATCCAAATGCTTCCTGTCTTATATGATGCACCTTTAATGTTCAATTAAACCCTTTTTTAAATTAATTTTGGTATAATTGTTTTGGATTATTGAAGATTAGAGGGAAAAAAACATTTTCAGAGTGAGATGGGATGTGAACTCTGGTCACTGCTAAACACAGGCTTTCAATTACTAGGAATACCTGACTACAAAATGTTGTTTTTGACAATTTCCATGTTTTAATGTTCAAAAATAACCCTCCGCTTTAGCACCTGTCTCTTTCAGCCCTCCTGAGATGCAATATTTAACACAATCATGAAAACAAGTGGAGGTTTTGTAAATTGGTGGTGTTGATCCTCAACTTATTTTTCTCTCAAAATGTCACGTTTTTCAATCTTCCCTTTTCGTCATTGTGCCACTAAACCCTACTTTGCCTTTTCCCCCCAAAGATTATGATCAAACACACGCTCATCGCTGTGAATATGATTCCCCCCCCATCATCTTCATCACCATCAATGTCACCTTCCAACAACTGCTGACTCTGGCTTTTCCTTTGTCCAGTTCCACAGACGGGGCAGTTTGGCTCGATAAGCGTGGACAGGGCTTTATATTCATATGTTTAATGAAGGGATGATGGGGAAGGGTCGAGGGCAAAGGGGGCAAACATCACAGAAAAGAGAGGGAGGAAGTCTGTAAAATATGTGGAAACACACACACACACACACATAAAATTCTGACGGGGAACTGATGCAGTTATTGGGTTTTTCAAAAGCCACTGGGCTCCACTGACAAAAGCAATATTGTTACCGGGCAGAACACGGGAGCCTACAGGCAAAACCACTTCAAACAATCCAAACCAGCCCCGTCGGTTATTTCAAAACGTAACACAGCTAACGCTGACTCGACCTGTGCTGGCGTTCACATTATTCATAAACCTTATTGATTCGCTTACTGTGGTTACCGGCGTCACTGATTTCTGCTGAGTGGGCGTTTCCATTTGAAACCCCACGGAAAAGAACGGACCCGCCCTTTAATATTGTCCAAATTCAGTATGAAACTGTTCAGACATCTAATAAGTTGAGTGGATACACTCTTCTTCATGGTCCTCATTTGATTTGAAAGTCCCCTTTTAGCGCTTTCATAAGGTTGTGTGTGTGAGGCAACGTGTTTGCATTTTTTTGCGGAGCAAGTTAGTCACGTTAGTCTAAATATGGCACTCTCATTCAACACTGCTGTTTGTCAGACGTGACAGATTAGGAGCCAGTTATATTTACTTTGTCCTGGTTAATGTCAGCGTGAACTAGAAGCCGTGAATGAAAGCACACCGTCTCAAAGAAAGCCGCTCGTTTCGAGACAAAACGTTGAGTCACGGCAGCGGCTGACTGGAGATCGAAAGGGATTCAAAAGCCGTTTAAAATCATGTTTACAGAATCATTTGTATGCGTGTGGCTTTGTGCGTGTGTGTCTTTTATTTTCTCCTTTTTTTTCTAAGCGCCCATTTGTTGACCAGGCTGAAGCCAGGAATAGAGCTGCCAGAGGGAAGATGACTGGATGCCGCTGAGAATGCTGGGTACTTCCGCCACAAGGCTCCACAGGTACGTAAACACACACACACACACACAAAAAACACCCAAAAAAAAAGATATATATCTTTATATATATATTTATACACAGACACACGTAACACGTAACACAGCCGGAGAGAGTGGATTTGGCAGATTCTCCACAGAGAATGCAGCGACTCTGCAGGAAGCATCCTTTGTCTGCTGCTCTACCGCTGCTGAAGCTCAACAACAGCTGGCTCTGTCTGATCCATTACACACACACACACACACACACACACACACACAAACACACACACACACACACACACACACACACACACACACACACACACACACACAGGTACACTACCCTGCTGTCCTGTCTGTCCTAGTCTCTCGTTGAGGCTGCTGGGTTGCCAGTTTCTTGCAGAGACACCACTCAACATCTCTATGGCTCCGGCACTAAACACAAATTTAGAAAGAGCTCCCGCTGTTGCACCCCGCTTAGTGACTGGTACATCCAAACCTCACAGTGAGGGACATAGCCAGAGCAGGGGGGGGGACAACATGATCGGTTGAGACGTAAGAGACCCCCCTTACCAGTAAACAACAGCGGCGGTCCTTTGTTGAAATGCTAAAAAACGATCTATTTTTCAGGATTTTCCAGACCCTTTGTGATAGTAAACAGATTCTTTCTTCAGCTGTGTAGTGAGGGCGGGATAACAATGTCATGTTGCCTTCATTTGGAAAACAGGTCTTGATACCTGAAGAACAAAAGCGGCGATGTCACTTTTTTTTAAACCACAATCATACCCTAAAATGAATCAGTGCAATAACGCTCAAGTCGCTGCAAGCGGGTATCGACCCCTTAATAGAAAACCCAATCTGGTCGACATGAGATTACTTGATTTAGCGAATGAGTTGTATTTGATCATGCTTTCTGGGACCATGAACGTCCGTCCATCTTTGCTGCAGATAGAGGTCGGTCCTCGGTCACGTCCAACAGAGGTCGCTTCACAGGAAAACAGAAATAAAGCAAACGCAGGACAGTTTAAGTGGTTGAAGTAAGGACAGTGGATCTGCGTGATGTTTGGTAAATCTTAAAAATGAATTCAATGCCTTTTTGGATTCAAGAGGATTTAAGAAAACCCTGTGAAGAGACAAGTCAAGAATTACATACATTATGAAGAAACAAAGGTAGAATATCCATTTGGCTGAAAAAAAAAGTATATACTTCCTGTTTCTAACTCATTTAAATGCAAATTGTCCTTGTTTGTGTAATCCTTAGACATGTTAATAGTGCTTTTATCAGTGAACCATTTGTGGCAGTCGGATCTCAAAGGCATAAAGTCAGGCTTCAGAATGTGTCCATTCAAGCAAAAGCACATAAGCGCACAAAACATCCACCAACTGCATCTTGCACTGGGGGGGAAATAATCACTCTCTTGGGAAAAAAAATACCTGTCCTGAGCTAAAAACTTCCACTTCCACTCCAAAAATAGAGAAACAATTCCTCCACAATTCATACCAAGCACACCTCTCTCTGTATAATGTATTCATACATTCCCTGTTGGAACAATGACAGACTGAAGAACACCAGAAGTCCCGTATCCACACAGGAAACGGGCGTTGAACCTGTAAAACATAATGAAACTTGAAAAACGACCCAGCGGCAACTTTTCCGACTTGTGTAGTGTTTCTATGTATCGCGCTGGCAGACAGCTGGAGACAGCAAGTGAGGGAATGCAGAGAGAGATAGAGCAGCAGAGCGAGGTGGACCCGGGGAGCCGCTGATGTGAATCATGCAAAATTTATGGAAGCAATAAAACTGTTGGGCGTGAGGTGCTGGTGGCAGAGGAGCATGGTGCTTAAGCGCCGGGTAGCAAAAGATAACAAGCACAGAGAGAAATAACACAAGCTTGGGAACTTGCATTCTTTCTCATGACCACCAGGGGGCGACTCCTCTGTATAGAAGTCTATGAGAAAATGACTCTACTTCTCTCTTGATGTATTCCCTCAGTAAACATTGTAAACATGAGTTTATGGTCTCCATCTCTAGTTCCAAGTCTTCTTCAATACAGCATGATGTCCGTTTATTAAATTATGCTCCCATTAAGAGAGAAAAGTAGACAATAAACTGTGGTATGCTTTAGGGCAGGGGTGTCAAACCCATTTTGATTTCAAGTGGGACAGACCAGTAAAATCATAGCATAACGCATGCATACAATATTTCTCTATGTTTAAATCGTTGGTGAAGGTTTTTGGATGATGAAACCCTATTTTAATGTCTTTCTACAATAAACTAGAAACATAAAGACCAACAATTCAGACATCAGCCCACTGCCTGGGTTCTCCTCTGCAGATTCCCTCGCTTTGTGACGCGTTCCTGACGCCACTTTCATGACGTGATCTATTTTTAACGATGCCTCGCGTTTAAAAATACAGTGAAATGTCCAAAAACGTCATCCTCCATTTGCAGCTTGTACTTTCTCCCTGAATTTCGTCACAACGCCTGTTGTTCTCCCGATCATTGATGGTGCACGGGTCCAGTCCACTCCGACCCGGCTAACAATGTAATTGGCTGTAGTGGTGTCTGTCACGGGTACCAACTCCTCGGGGACCGCCAAAATCTCATCAACACCACGAATGAATACGGCCAGTTGAGCAACATGTTTAGTATTATCAGCTCTCATCGATTGCAACGGAAAATGCTACAAATTACTTTACTTTATGCTTCTTTTGGCTCCAGATCTGCTGAAAGATCGGAAATCCTATCCGTCACAGTATTCCTCGTTAGGCTAATGATATTTGCTAACATTAGCCTAACGAGGAATACTGTCACTTTAAATCCGGCGGGCCGAGCTGGACCCCCTGGCGGGCCGGATGTTTGACACCTCTGCTTTAGGGTGTTCAGTTGTACTTAGCTCCACCCACTTTTTGTTCCAAAAAAACAAGATGGCGACGCTCAAGATGCCAAACTCAAGGCTTGAAAAAGGCATTCCACAAGCCACTGGGTGATGTCACAATCCCTACGTTAACTTATTGTATACAATTTATGTACACACAAACAAATATCCACCAGCCATCAGCCAAGATGTATTAGTTATTAATTTTTCAATCATTTTTCTTGCCGACCCCATATTTCCAGATCCAAAAGTGACATCTCCAAATTGCTTCTCAAGTCTGAACAATAGTGCAAAAAAAAAAAAAATCCAATTTACAATCAACAGAGACCTGTGTTTGTGTCCCAAAGTGTTGTTGAGGTTATTTTAAGCAACCATAACGATGTTTGTGTCGTGTCTTCCTACATATCTTACATTGTTCACATGTAACTTTGTTTTAAATCTCAGCCATCATGTTTTCCCTCAACCTAACTGACTGTTTTAGGACTACCTGGTGCCACAAGGGCTCTGACAAAGAGTCAGCGTGAGAACGTGAGCGGTATCTCTGAGGAGGCGGAGCTTCTGTAACTCCCGGACAGAGACGCATGAATTCACTTGACCTCTTACTTAACCTCAAGCTCTACTGTTTACGTGCCACGAACCGGGCGGATGTTTCACAGCGCAACTCTTCCATTGATCAAAAAAATCTTGAAAGAAAACATCAGTCCGTCTCTCCGTTGTGATAAAAACAAAGGACGAAATCGACTCCCGGCATATGTGCATAAAAAGCACGCAGGTTCTCCTCTGAAAGGGAGCAAAAGTCTAAACAGACATCCAACATGTTGTCAGCTGCAGCTGAAGGTTGGCACGAGTGCGTTTGATTTGGTACGTGTGCAGGACAAGGTGAACGGTGCATTCAGAGAAAAGGGACATTAATGCCCTGCACACACACACACACACACACACACACACACACACACACACACACACACACACGTGCGCGCTTCATCCAGATTTGACAAGGTTAGTTAATCATCTGTCAGAGGGACAGGGGGAACGGACAGACTCCCCTCCCCTCTCCTCTGTCTGTCCTCCATCTCCTCCTCTTTTTATCCCTCCATCTCCTCCTCTATTCCTTCACCGTCTCTCTATCCAAGGGCAACTGTCCTCTTCCACCGATATTAACCTTGTGTATCTCGCCACATGGTCTCATCTGTTTTTCTTTCTCCGTCTACATGTCTTTGTCCCTGATGCCTCCTCTCTTTCTCTCTCTCCGTCTCCCCCTTTCCCTCCCCCGCTGCCTCTCTGACCCGTCCATCCCATTAACAACCCTATGAGCCGAGGCCTTTCTCCCCTCCCCGGTAGCCACGGAAGCCATCTCGCCATCATTCAGTCCTCCAATCGGCCACACGTCATTGCCTCCCGGCCATTTAGCTCAAGGTAAATGGAGTGGTCCTTTCTATATCGAGAGAGAGGAGGATGAGTGGATTGATGGACAGATGGACTGTTTGAGACAGAGACTTATCGTGAACTGTAAGAGGGAATGACAGGAGTGTAGACGGAGTAAAAGAGGGACAAATGAAGGTGTAAGGAGGTAAAGGTAGAAGGGTGTAAGCCGGATGGAGGTGGATGGATGGGGCTGGTCAGTGGAGACAAAAACCAAGCTCCAGGGAGGTGAGAACCAATGACAGCAGCCGCTCTCCAAATCCAGTTTAACCAGCTGATTACTGGGGAGGAGAAGATTTCAAGGAGAGGAGATTCAAGGAGAGAAGAGGAGAGAATACAATAAACCAACAGGAAATGAAGAAATGAGAGGAAGAAAGAGGAAGATAAGAGCAGTCAGGAAAGGAAAGAAAATAAGGGGAAGGAGTGAGTCAAATGTACTTTTATACGTAGCACTTTTCACAAAGAAAAGTCACGAGACAGGAGGAGTAATAAGAAAACAAAAGTAACACAATATGACCGTACAAGGGCTAATAATTTAAAAGAAGTTTTGAACACAAGAAACAAGTATTTTAAGAAGCCACAATAAAATACACAATAGAAACATAGAACATAGAGAAGAAGGGAGAAGAAGAAAAGAAACGAGAGGAAAAGAAAAGGGTAAAGAAAGCAAAAGGAAGAAGGGGGCAGACAGGCAGAAAAGGAGGAAAGAAGAGGAGAGGTGGGAACAGGTAAGGAGACGAGAGAAGGGAGAAGAGGGGAAAAAAAAGGAGAGATTAATTGAACAAATATGTCCGGGAACAATAAAAGGAAAGGAGGCATGAAAGAGGTGTTGAGAATGGTGGGGGAGAGAAAGGGCAGGACGAAGGTGACCAGGGGGGACGTGAAAGAGAGAGAGAGAGAGAGAGAGAGAGAGAGAGAGGCCCGTGCGGCGTGCATCTATCAGCGTGGCGGCGCTCGCTGTGAGGAGCCGCCGGGGACGGAGACACCAGTCAACTCAGGAAATAAGAAAATGATTAAGAGCGATTTAATGTCGGCGCCGCCGCCGAGCCAAAAAGCACATCTGTCACACCACGCGAGAGTGATGTTACTGCACCCCCCACCCCCTCACCCCCTCACCCACTCCTCACTCATTCACAAGCCCCCCTCCCCCCCCCCATCAAAGCCCACACTGTGTCACACATGCATCTCTCTCTCTGCCAGCATCAGCACCATCTTTTCCAAGTCTCTCTCTCTCTTTCTAGAAATGGAAGCAAAGCAAAGTCTGCAGACTGCAGACCTGTCCGGACTACAGGTGTGTAGTTTCCACTGCTCTGCAATGGAAAAACAACAACGCCAGCACGCACAGCTTTTCAGCACTGCCCCCTTCAGGATGTTTGTGTGCATTACAGCGTCCATGGAAGTGTTTTAGAGGCAGGAAGTGATGGAGACAGATTAAATAGGGGGTTTCATCCCAAAACACACGGAGAAAGTTACTTCTGTCTATAATGGAGCTCTGCAAACAAAATGTGTTTCTCAGAGCGATCAGCTCGTGTCAAGGAAGTATTTTGAAAAAGAGGGATTTGAACTTGAAAGAAGGTTGTTTGAGTAGAAGGGATTTTTTTTTTTTCCGCTCTCCCCCGTTTCAAGGACTTTCAGGACTCAAATCAAAGACAGAGATATAACGAGAAAGACAATTTTGCAAAATAAACGATAATTGGGCCCGGTGACTTTTTTTTTTTTTGCACTCACCGTTGCACTTTCCTCCGTTGGTGGGGTCGCCATAGTAACCGGCCATGCAGCTCTGGCAGTGCATCCCCGCCGTCAGGTTCCCGCAGTGCTCACACACGCTGCCGTTCACACACCTGCTGTGGCCATTACACTGGCACGCTGGGAGGCAACCACACACACACACACACACACACACAGAGAGACACACACACACACACACACACACACACATAAGATACACTTATTGGTGTATTCAGTGTATTGATGAAAGAGGTGTCGACGGACCACAGAGAGTAACTGTTCCATTCATTGTTGTTATTGTTGTTATATTGTTGTTATATATATATATATATATATATATATATATATATATATATATATATAGATGAGTGTGTGCTCTGTTCACTCACCGGGACATTGGATGAAGGCCCAGTTGAAGCCTCTGTCCGACGAGCAGAGGCTCTGGTCCAGCACCATGTCCCGGTCTCGCAGTCGGTCCGGGGGCCCGGTCCTGGCGCCGGCGGGCTTCATGGGGCCCCGGTAGGACCCCTCCATGCAAACGCCCTTGCCGGTGTTACTGGGATCGCCGCACCAACCGCACTCCGTCCTCTCCAGACACTCGCCGCACGTCCTCAGACCTGAACAGTTCTGGGCTGTGGATCAGGAAGAGACAGGAAGTAATGAGAGTGAGGAAGTGAGGAAGAGTCTGTTAGGGTTCTGGTGTTACTCACACATGGACAAATAAACTTACATTGACCATTAAAAGTTAGTTGGAAGACTTTGTTGTATCTTTAATGATTGTTCACAACAATATAAAAATGGCAAATATTGTTCGCTGATGAGCAAACTGACCGAAAAGTGAATCAAGAGAGCTTTTTCTGAACTGAAAGAAAGACGATGACCTTGAACGCATCGTTCAGACTAATGTTAGTGCTGCTATATAATAAACAGAAGCTATATCTGCCTTTCTGCAGTGCTGTAATGGAAGAAGCGTATTTAAGGCGCTTTCTGACCACAGTCTGTCCTTCACACTGTACTATATTTATATAAATATATATAGTTAATCCAAACAGCCTCAAGCTAGAAGCAGGAACACAATAAACACCTCCACTGATCTACCTCCTCTGATGCACTTATCGTCTTTTGTTCTCCCCTCTTCTCTGACCCTCAACATTTATAAAGAAATGGACTTTTGTTTCCCACCAGTCGGCGTGTTGAGAAACGCATCTGTATTCACAAAGTGGATGTGACATTCAAAAACACATCGCCGCTGCAAATGAAAAAAATCACACTTTTATGGTATGGCATTCAATACTCGTAATAGAAAACAAAATCTCCATACTGAGGCCCTTTTTTCTTTTTTTCACTGAATGTGGCGATGAGTGAGAAGAATGAGAAATCAAGGTTGTTGTTGTTTTTTTTCTCCCCGGGAAAAGCCGGCCTTTCCCACGGTAACTTCACGGCTCGTTTTTGAATCTTTCACCCTTCTGTTCTCAGCATCGACGTGTCTTCCCGTCATCCTAAATGTGAGACTGCAAAGCGAGAGAGCGGGAGAAATAAAAACTCCCGTGTACACAAGAAACCCAACAGAGGTTGAGAGGAGTTATCCGAGGTTTTGAGAGGTGCCGATTTTTCTCTTTTGAACACGAGCCATTTCCATAAGCCACAGATGTTCTCGTGGAACATGGATCTCTTTCTCTCTTTCTCTGCCCCCTGCTAGCTAGTGTGTGTGTGTGTGTGTGTGTGTGTGTGTGTGTGTGTGTGTGTGTGTGTGTGTGTTTGTGTGGGGGGGGCTCGCAAACACACACACTTTGCATTATTCAACTGCAGCAACGCTGATTCATTTGTTCTCTCGGCCCCCTTTTATAATTACAAACTTCTTCTCTCTCTCTCTCTCTCTCTCTATCTCTCTCTCTCATTTGTATCCTCCATTTTTGCATCTTTTCGTCCGTCTCCATTCACTCAGCCGTCTTCCCCTCTTTAAGCGCCGCCACTGTGCCCTCGTCTCCCTCATTTCCTGTCATTTTTTATTTAATTTGATTCTTTTTTCTGTCTTTTTCTGGATGATGTGAATACACTTTGGGCATGAATGAAATCACAAAGGGAAGAAACTCTTCATCGGCTCCTTTTCGTCTCTCCCTCCTTCCGCGTTCCCTCCTCCAGTTTTCACTTTCACCTCCTCTCCCCTCATTTCCTCCCTCCTTTTCCTCCTCTGACAAACACACTGGATCTCCACTAGAGTCAACGCTTCAAAGAGAGGTTCAACAGAATATCCCAAATCCACCACACCGTGGGGTTTCGTCTGCTAGAAGACGACACATTTATACGCCCAAGACTTTGATACCCAATAAATATACCAGGACTGTTCATAATTTCTCAAATAGGATTCAGATTGCAGGAAATTGGGAGCCGCTCTTTGTAAACCAAATGTGCCAAACCTCTTTATTTTCACAGAAGTCTTCATCTATCTTTGATTTAGTTTATCCAACTTGCACCCTAACTTTGCATCACATTTTTATATATGTTTTATCTCAGGCTATTAATGATATATAAACATAAACACAGCTGTCTGGATGTATTTGCTTCTCAAAAGACGCAAAAGACATTGTGTCATTTAACTCAGCAAAATATGCACGCGAGGGAAATATAATATACTATAACCTTTTTTTCTTTATTTTAAGCCTTGGATCTATCCATCTATGAACATTATTCTGTTCTAGTATCACATCTTCAGTGTTTCAACAGCTAATCTCTACACACACTCCGCCCCCCTCCCCCTAAACCCCCCAAACACACATTGCAAGGAGCGTTTCCAGCTCTCGACTGCAATTCATTTGTGAAACGCGTCAAAACCAGCGACAGCAAATGCATTAAATGTTTCAGGCATCTGCCTGCATGCCACAAATATGATGAAAGGGACCCAGAGGACCCGGCATGACTCGAGTAAACGCAGCTCGCAGATGTGAGGGAACATACCAAGTCCTTCGATGCTCGCTTGCTAAACTCTGATCATATAATTTACCTGCTATATTGATTCCCAACTATCCAGATCTACGTTCCACGTGGAAAGAATTAAGAGTTACTGCCTCACGTAGTCTTGTGAGGATGAGAGAGAGCCTCAGGCTTTACAAGGCCGGTTTTAAGCTAACAGCGCTAAAGATTTAGCTGCACCTCGTGCTATTACATGACATCAGCTGCAGGCCATTTCCAGATTAAATGTCCTTTTGGATGGTGCCTGTATTTCCCATGAGGGTGGGGGAACATATTTTCTGGTTTAGGAAGAAGCAAACATGTGATCCAGTCATGGTCCAAAGACAGAACTGCGACTGACGGCTACTGTGTGGATGAAAATAGAGACACAGATTTATGCAATTCAAACTGCTTCAATGTTCTTTTAGTTTCCCGGGTGATTGTTGTGAGAACCAGCAGCAAATTAAACAGAGGAAAACAGTAACTTACATCTGTAGCAATTAATGCAGTAGAACTATGAGTAATGGGTGTTGAGTTTAGCTCGTTATAAAGGAGAACTCTGCGACATTAAGATACAACTGGCAAACACCTTTTCATGCTCTGGTCAATTTGGCTGAGAAAAACATCTCAAATTCACATTCAGGCATTTATTTTGCTACTTTTTCTATCTGTGTTAAATAATCCCTCATTACATATTTAAAGTTAACGTTTCAAAAAAAGTTGTCATGCAAAAAAATATTGTCTGGGGAAGTTTTATGTTGATATCTATATCTATGTATATATTTGTTTTACCCTATTCACTTATAGTGTCATCAAAATATAATTAATTTTACAACACATATGTGAAAAGGAGAACTTGTAATACATGTAATAATGGTCTTATTGTAAGTAATGAGCCACGGAAGTGTCATAGTCATATATATAGTTGTTATTTAGTCAATTATCACGTTAAGTCCCCGTTGTGTCTCGCCATAAGATGGACAGTGAAAATATAAAACAGATACATTTAAAACAAGCTAGTTGAGGATATGATGCTTCATGGAGTTGACATACACATCAACTACATTTTCATTATATTCTTGGTCACGGTCGTGGAAACGCCATATCTACAGGGTCTCCGTCAAAGTGAAAAGAGAAGGAACAGAAACGCAGCAACTGGGTCGAATCCAGAAAGACCGAAACCGTCTCAGCCGGCGCCGCGAAACATCACTCGCTCAAAAACCTTTCACAAGTTGCCGTCGTCACTCGGAGACACCGGGAGCCTTACAGGCCTTTAAAGTTCCGTCAACAAAAAAACATTAAGCGCCGCCGCGTTCCTCTCATCCACCACGTGTTTTTTAATGCTCCTCCCCGGAAATATAGGATATCTGTTTGAAATAGCGGCAGCATCGGTTGTCCTCGTCGACAGAAATAACCGGGGACGATGCCGCCTAAACACAACACGTGTCATGAGTTCTGAGGGAACTTAGGTTATCTTGTTGCAGCAAAGAAGGAGTGTGTGTTCCTGCCGCCGGTGCATTCATCTCATCCAATATTCTCGTCCCGGTGCCACGTCCCGTCCATCACACCGGGGTTTTGATGTGCGCCGTCCCTGGATGGCGCGCGTCGTCTGGTGTAAATCCATTTTTCCTCCTACAGTACTTGTCGGTTAGCGTCGCTGCAGCCGGCAGCGTACAGATCTGTGTGAGCCTCCACACACACACACACACACACACACACACACACACACACACACACACATACATAATACATCAAGTATAGATGCCATAAGCTGCCTTCTCCTTCGCTCCTCTCTTACCATGGGAAGCCACAAATCGGCAGACAGGTGTCGGAAAACACACACACATACACACACACACACACACACACACACACACACACACACACATACACATGTTTTGTGAGGATTGCCTCAGAGAAAATAAACCTATTTCTCTCTGAAAAAACACCAATATCTGCTACAACAATATATGGTGGCCAGATGATGGTTATGTCTAAAAAACACAATACACACAGTGAGTGACTGAAGGAATCAAAGCTCTTGTGAACTGTAGTCTGAGACACTTGTGCTTCAGCCCATCTTTTTGTTTTATTGTTTGAAAGGCGCGACAGGGCGGAGGGGTGTTGAATTATCTCGACATTATCTCTTTGAGGGCGTTTTGTTCACCGACTGTAAGATTGAAAGGCGTTTCTACTATTTGTGTTTCCATACACTGTTGCATGGTGACATGTTTGTGTTTGATTTATCTCTGCACTGCAGCGTATTTCAATAAGTAAAATGTACGTTTAATGTGCCGCCTGCGAGCTTTGAACATTAATCCCTTGGGGATTAATAAAGTATATATTCATTCATGTTCGGGGTCGTTTACAGAATGCACTTTGAGGACAACGGGCCCAGTGTCATAGACATACCTAATCGCCTTCAGTGCTGTGGCACAAACTACTAAAAGGCATAGTGCCGTATATTCTTTTTGCAGTTGATGTGTATACTATTTTGTACTAAAAGGAAATATATATTTTTTAAAGCATTTTGCTCATTAAACTTCAACTTTCAAATGGCACTGCAAGTTGAATTTCTTCAAGAGAAGTGAAAAATTATATATATATATTTTGTATTGTAGTGTTTCTGGTTATTATTATTTATAATTGTTGAAAAAGTGTAAAAATTATTTAAAAAAAGGGATATATTGCTCAGTTGAGCATCCACCGGCAGCACTTTAACCATCACTGAGCCACCGCAGGAAAACAATGCTTCACTGTTCAAATACTTCTGGTCTACACTGACTTGTGCAACATGGACTGCAGCTTGGATCAGGTTTGTGAATGAAGTAATGTGTGCGCTGACCAGAGCTAGAGTTTCCTGTTGTTGCTGTGGTGGCATGGAGCTCTTCGGTTTCTGCTCTTAAGCTCCTGATATCTCCTCCTATCGGCATTGATTCATCGGTACGTGAGAGTTGTTCTCCATCTCTAAAGCTGCTGTCTGTTAAAGTCAGGTCATCCTGTATCGTTCTATATCTTTACTGCACAACAATGAACAATCAGCTGCCAGCGGTACCAACAGGAAGGCTTGCCGGTTAAACATCTGCACGTGGGCGTCCACTGCTGCAATAACACCAGAAGCCAGCTTCGACCCTACGAGCTGTGCAAAGAGGAGCGCTACCTGACGCCGCCAGGGAATGAAAGGTGGATTTTACAGACTAATTCACAGTTGCTGTATTCACTGCCATATAGCTGCCTGTGCAAGACCTTTAGGGACTCTGCTGGAGGCAGAAAGATGGGAGATGAGACACACAAAAACTTAAAACTGTCACATAAACCAAAGAAAGTCCATTATATAAGAGAAAGCATGGTACAGCACAATTAGGCCGGTTGAAAAAAAGCAGCTTGCTTTCGAAGAAGCTCCAAAAACTTTAAAATCTGACTGCTGGGGCAACAGTGGAGCTAATTATTTCAAGAGTGCTGAAGAGAGAGTGTGGTGAGCCTCCAGCAGACATGAAAAATGGGAATGATACACAAAGCCTTGGGCCACATTTATCTGATAAAGAAATGACCCAGTTCAAATTGGATTCTCAGACAAGGCAATAGTGTTTTGTTTTTTTGAGAAGCAGCTACAGAAGCCGAGGTCACGAAGCCTCCAGCTGTGGTTCCCAAAAGAAGACACGATTAATACGTAAGTGATGCAGAAACTTAAGTATGAAAACACAACGCGAGCCGTGATGGACTGCAGAAGAGCAACAATGCGATACTTGTGATTTTTTTAAATGTAAAATATGTCATGTTTTTTTCCGCATGCCGTAGTTTGCAACAGAGGTGAAAAGCAGCAGAACAAAGGCCTCCTACACACCTTCTGCCACCAAACCGAGATATGAATAATAAAAGAGAAAAAAGGAGATGCGGGGGAAATAAAAAAAAAAAAGGGTGCCATTATGTAAGCGCTGAATCTAAAGAAGAAGGGAGAAACAATCTTGGTTCGCTAACAGTGGGCTGAAGAGCTGTCTGCACCAGCAAGGAATAATAATCACCACAAGATAATAAAGAAAGAAAAATCTCAACAAAAAACAACAACACTTGCTGCCAATTGACTATTTGTCTAACAAAAGACAGAAAACACCAACACAAAGTTTGGCCACAGGGGAATACTTTGACAGTTTGATTTTCTTAATATATTTGCTTTTCCCCAGAAAAAGCATTGCCTTATTTGACCTTGACCTTTCAAAATAAAACACCAATGAACATAATTAAAACACTTCCTAGGGTTAAACAAGTCATCTGTCGCGGTCAGTTATTATGGCTAAAGCTTAATAAATTCATTCATTATTGATTGGGGGGAAAATTAATTGCTGTACAAAATAATATAAACTGTACTTCTGCAGTTTACCTATTCTCATTGTTCTTATAGACAAACCCACGATAAAGTCTCATCTTTGTGGCTCTTTTCCATCCAATTCATTATGTTGTATTTTTTAAATGAATGATACTACTAAATATAGCGTATGTATGATTTGTTTCTACTACGGAAGATCATGTTACACATAAATGACGTAATAACAGGGAAGAAATATGTTTTTGCTTATATACCAGCACATCTAAAATGACTTATTTAATACTTCTTTAAAGTACATTTCAATGTAACGCACCAAAACTAAATATCCAAAGCGTTTATCTTGCTGGACTCACATTGTGCGTGAGACAATTGAAAGAAGAATCCGACATCAGGATGCCCACGTTGCTTTGTTTGTATCACACCAACAAATATTTGTAACACTTCAGCCATAAAACCTCTTGAGCTGTGAGCTTGTTTAGATATGTGTTTCTGCCATCTGGGGTCAGAAAGACGCAGCTTTTATTCATCACAAAATAGCCTTTTTTTAAGCAATATTCTCCATGTTCCTCATAGAGACTTTGTTAACCCATAAATATGAACGCAGAAGCACCTTTTATGAGATCAACGACTGCAGGAAATCTCTCCATATGGCCTCATGAAACTATAAGTAAACCAGCTTAAAGCTGCAAATCACAAAGGTTGCAGCGCGTTGTCCTGTCTTCATGTTTCCTGATCTCTTGTTCCTCACACACACACACACACATTCCTGCACACATCCACCGCATGTACTCAAGCATTCCTGTGGAGGAGGAGAACCTCCAGCATCCCCCAAGGAAGCGTTGATATGAGAGCAGCGATAAGAGACAGCGGCAGGGCGCTTCATATTGAGTCTGTCGTGTGTCACTGGAGATGATCGATTTTCTGCCCTGCAGCTACAGGAAAGGTGTCGCTGCCTCGGTGTGTGTGTGTGTGTCAGTGTGTGTGAGAGGTGGAGACCCGACTGCTGATAAGAAAAGGAATCGATAGGCGTCTATAATGACTCCGCGTTCACACACAACTTACTCCTGTTGCATCATCAGATGAGACCGGCGCCATATTCACCGCCTCATTCATCTGCATCTATCCATCTGAGCTCTTAGCCCCTCCCCTTTTCCCCACTGGACAGACATCCCACGAACACCCACTAACATCTGGCTTTTGGCTTCATTAGGAAAAGTGACAATCTGCATTCGCTTCTGGGACAAATGAGTCTTCTGGTCACGGGTATTCATCAGCTCCAGCTGCGATCGGCCAAGGCCCAGAATGCATTCTGCTTCATAGGTTCCCGACCCAAGCCAGCGGGAAAAAAATACACTTTCAGGGAGTTAGAGAGTTTTTTTCGGTAGAAAGTGCTCTGGGTTGACCTTTACTGATCCGAAGAAGAGAAGATCAAAATGGACAGCTATTAAACAAGAGTGCAACCACACACTGTAGATATAAGAAGTGGACGCGGTCACTGCGAGGTCACACATTGGTTTTCACCATCTCGGCTTTTTTGGAAACCAGAAGTGACACAAGAGGGTGGCGCTAAGTACAACAGATCGCTGAATTAGACATTTCAAGGTAACAATTTAACTTAGAAACACACTGTGAATGAGGTGAACTGGTTGCTTTCTGCACGTCTCACCTGCACAGTCCTGGGTCTGCCACTCCAGACACTGCCCGTAGGGGAAGGAGATGACGTAGGCCGAGGAGTCCACGCAGCGCTGCGTGCTGCCGCACCACATGCACTCCATGGCCTGGCTGGTGCAGTTGGCGCAGCTGGTGCGCAGCGAGCACGGCGTCCTGCAGGGACGGGAACTCTGGCTCTGTGGACTCCCTGAGCGACGGCGGGGAGACAGATGGTTAAGTTATGAACTGAGGAATTAAGTTTGGAGTTTAAGAAAAACAAAAGCAGAACCTGATCATTTAGTTGCAGTCGCTTTGTGAGTTAATTCTTCATACAAATGCAGTAAAATACCTGAAATTACCATCAAATCCTCTCTCACTTTTCAGTTTATTCCTTTTAGCGGCACAGAAAATGCCAGTGTGGTTGAGAAATGTGGGTTAAATCAGAGTAACTCTTCTTCACGGCTTATTGTCTCTTTCATTCGTAGATACTTTTTGCCTTCGCCCAGGAGTTTGTTTTATCACCTAAAGAAATGTGACTTCTCTCTCTCTCTGAATGTGCTTTATTGGCATGAATGTTCCAAAAAATAAAAGTGGTGTTTCTTGACACAAGTTATTCTCGCTCTCTCCATCCCCCCCACATGGTCCATTCTCTCTCTCTCTCTTGCCCCATTCAGGGCCTGTCATCAAACGATGCTGCAAACATCCATCCATCCATCATACATATGCAGAATAGGGCTGGGCAATATATAAATACTATATTATATCAATATCCTGATATCAGACTCACCGGCAGGTTTCTCACAGATCAGGCCGTCGGTGGTGGCCGTGCAGGGGTTAGCTTTGAGACCGGCCACCTGCGCCCGCTCCAGGTAGGCGCAGAAGCCCGAGTCGCTGGGCTCCCCGGGTGACCAGCGCAGGCTGGTGTTGGTGAAGGGGGAGGCGTCCTCCCAGCCCCAGTAAGACACGTTGATCTTCCTCAAGCCGACCCAGGGAGACAATGTCTGCAGGGGTCAGAGAGAGACAGGGGTGAGCGGAATGGGATGTATAATACCTGATTCATGTTTTCTTTCATCGGCGTATAGATTAAGATGAGGTAGAAACATGCAACACGCTGTCTGGTCTCAGACAGAGAAGGAGCTTTTCTGCAACATTTCCTCTGACATTAAGAGGCCAAGCTTCATTTATAGTTATATTTTGTTTAGTGTTGCTATAATGCTGTTGACGGTCACAGTATCTATAGAATCAGCTTTTCCCACAATGCTTTTGGGACTCCCAGTGTCTAAGGGTTGTGCACACTATAATATGAGTAAAGCTTTTCCAGCATTAGCATTTTAGAAGTGAGGTCAATCTGAGAAAAATCACAAAAATACAGAGCGCAATCAATTTCTAGGTCAAACACGGGAACAGCGATTTGTTAGAGTCGCTGAAAGAACATACAAAAAAAACAATGAACAAAAGGAATCCTGCCTAACCTCAGATACTATTCACTTCTTGTTTTCGTTGAAAAAGAAACAAAAGAAGATAACGAGCCCTAATTGTATGCAGTTCGCATGTACACAGGGACATTGTCCTAGAATTGTTGCAAAAAAAGCCTTCGTAAGAAGAGGAGAAGTCACGCGGCTGGTAACGACAAACACGTTTCACATGGAAGCGGATCCCGAATCAAGCCTTCTGCAAATGACTGTAATCGTTGTAAAAAACAGAAACTGTTCAGATTTACCACAATTTCTAATTTGGGGAACGATTTTCAAAAGGAGGCCGTAATTATAGCAGCTGAATGAAGTGGAGCTTAGTGAACATTTAAATGATTTGCTAAGAAAACAAGGGAGATTTGTTTGGTAAAAGGACCATAATGATTATGAAAAAAAGAGAATAATTTGAAAGAAATCCAAAGTATTTTCCCACGTCATGTTGGTATTTAAGCCCACACATCCACCCGAAAGCTCTTCCACTCAGCAGCTTTTGTTTGCGATCTGGATGGTATCTGGAAATTGAATTTGCAGAGATAGTGAATAAAAAATTTAAAAAAAATGGAATGGCCAGAGATGCCTCCTGACGCTGCACATTAATCAAAAAGACTGGCCAAACACATCAGTTGACTGTTTTAACAGGGATCTGGTGAACGGCTCATTGAAGAGCAGCCGTTTAAAGAATCACTCGTCAATGTGTGACTGAAAAACTGTTTTTGTAGACATCTGGGTTTATTATGATAAAAAGTGATGATAAAGCAGCATTTTTTATTCGTAATGCCTTGAAGCCACATCAGAAATGTCGTGGTGGGAAATTTCGACTCGCATTGCAAATTTTGATCGCATGAGAAAAACTCTCTGCTGGGTTCTTTCATTGATGAGATTGTTGTTATACAGTCATGTAAAAAATAAAATACTATCTTGAGTACACACATTCTTTGGCATCTACTAAAGAAACAATATATACAATGTACATTACGCAATATAATGAAATAGTTGTCCACATCAATTAGAAATATATATATTTTATTTATTTTGTATCACCTCCATTACTAATACGAGTTAAAGGAAAATATATAAGATACGATCCTCATAGAAATGCATTCTGAATTTCAGACGAGGCCTTTTGACCTCAACAATTTTACCTTCGTCAAATCAAGTGGCTATACCTCTGGCGTTATTATTTTTGAGTCTGAATTCCCTTTTTTTGTTTCCAGAGAAACAATCAGCTCTGCAGAGGAGAGCAGAAACTGAAAAGGGGATCAATAGACTGCCGAACAGGAAGAAGGTAATGGCCATCCACAACATTCAGGTATGGGCATATCAGTATTTTATAAAAAAAATAGCCTTAAATTGATCTTCACCATTCTAGTGCAGCGATGCATGTTCATATCGATGAAAAGGAACGAATAGGAATGTTTTCTAATGTTTACAATCATTGCAATCAATGTTTGAATCATTGCAAGGAAAAATTTGCAACTTTGCTCAGTCAGGAACTTTCATTCACAAACAGAATAGACACACCACAAATATGCTTGTCTACTAGTTTCTTATGCTAACATTTAATTAGATGATCTTACCAAATAAATAGCCACAGCGGTTTCATAGCCCAGAGAAGCCAGAGTGGGAAAATAAAAGGCTCTACAGGAGCTTTCACAAACACTGTTAGCAGGCAGGAGTCCAGTCGGTTTTCTTTTTTTAGGCGTATGAGTTTTATTTAGTTTTTTTTACGCCACCCACCTTGTCTTGCAGTTGGTATTTCTGTAGCTCCTCCAGAACAAAATTGACTTGCTTGTCTGTGAGCAAAGAGGCAATATTTCCTCCCAGGTTCTTGCAGTAGTGCTGGGCGTTGTCGTAGCTCTCACTGCTGGAGTTGATCCTCAGACAGGCCTCCCCGACATGGTGCCAGCCCTCCCCACACAGCTGGCCTGCACACACACAGACACACACACACACACCTTCAGTACAGCTGTCTTTACATTAATGCTTATCAGATAGCTTGAAACACAAGATTAGAGTGGACGTCTGCAGCCTGCTCGTAACTGTGTTTTCCTTCAATGTTCATGAAACGTGGGAAAACATAGTTGTCGGCGTACAAAGAGACAACTTCCCCAGATGTTGTATTTATTTGGGCTGTGGGTAGCATTGAACACAAGTACAGTAAATATTGGAATGCTACAATACTAATGTTGTATTAGCTATAAGACACGCTAAACATTGGCAATTTAATGGGCCTATAATTAGCACACAATCATGCTAATGTTTACTGTAAGCTTGTAGTGTTGAGTATGCTAACATGCATATTTCTGACTTATGTTTAGCATTTGATTATGTTAGGATACCTACTGTTAGCTTTCTAATATATTTGGCTTCAGCTTGTACCATTTAGCATGCTAACAGCTAATGTTTTCATGCAATCATACTACAACACCAAGTTGCTAACAGGTCTATAGTTGGAAAAGGATTAGAACATTAACATTAGCTCATTAGCTTGTATTGTTTGTAGCATGTTAGCATGCATACAGCTAGCTGTAACGTGCTTAAACATTCATCGCGTTTCAAAGTAAGTAAGAAGCTTAATCTGATAAAATGCCCCAGAAGCATCTTGATATAAAAGATCACACTTGACTGTAACTCAAACTTGGGCTAGGTAAACCAGGCTTCATTAATCAAGGGTTAACTAGGCCGAAATAGCCACCAAATCCCAAAAAAACTGAACGTGGAGAGGCAGTTTATCGTCAAAAACAAGCAGAGGAAGATTTGGCAGAAATATGTTGCTGGTTGATGGCTGGTATACTGTATACTGTATACACTGGCTAATGAGGTCACTGCAGCTGTGCAGGTAGGTGAACAGTCAGGTGACCGGCAAAGGTGGGAAAACTCCCTGAGGGCGACTGGTGGACTGAAATTTAACATTCATGTGATAGCCTGGAAAGTAAACTGTGCTGCCAAAATCAACAGTCAATTGAACCGCTTTTAGATGAATACTTCTGGTAAAAATGTGATTAATGAATAACACATTGGACTGATTTTGTAGACTGATGTCATTGCTGATTTATGCTGTTGTAGATGTAGGCCTATGTCACACATGGGATAAAGAAAAGTGAATATCTGTGGCGATTGAGGAGTCTTAACACAAGTTGAGAAAGTCACCCATAAAAAATAAAAATAAACAGCATATATGAACTCATTGTTCTCATCACGGTCACTTGGCAGCATCTCGTGGAGTTTGAGGCTGTTCAATTAGCCGGGATGAAAGGCTCCACTGAGCATGGCTGTTTATTGTGGACTCCGAGACTGATTACAATCACGGCTCCATAATGGCTTCCATCAGCAACCTTTTCATGTTAAAGACAAGAAAAAATACCTGCTTTCTTCCTTTCTTTCTTTCTTTCACCCCAAAAGCAATAGCACTGGGGAATAATCTACCAAACACAAAAGGAGAACAGGAGACAAATGACGGGCTACAAGAGGAGGAGTACAAACATAAATAGATTAGGTTACGGTCTTTGTGTGAAAGCAGAGATAAACATGTCAGGCTATTTAGCATAATTAATCATAACACAGTGTCGAAAGAAAAGGCCACAGCTGCCATGGTGGTGGAGCTACTTTCCATTACTCCAGCTCATTTCAGTCACACTATTACTGCAAACCTATCCTCAGAGAAAATCATGACGAATACAGAAGCTTTGTTTTTAGCCTTGTCACACTAATGGACTCAGAAACACACACACACACACACACAAAGATGTAGCAATGACCCTTTGAAAGGCCGTGTCCTAAATGGCACCGTTACTTCCTGTTCACACAAACAAAGACTGGGCACGAGACAGTGTGCCAGTCATCACCCTGAACCGCGAAGACGCATGCTGGCCCCAGTCGACAAAACAAAAATAAGACTTAATGATGCAACATGAGAAAAATTAGCACGTTTATTATGCAAATGACGTCTGATGCTCAGTAGCTGCAGCACAGAGTTGTCTACTCCAATATTATAGCTGCTCTGGCTTCCCAATACTCAATAAACAAGATGCATCGCAAGGACAATATACTGCCAAGCAAGGAGCTAAACCAGCAGAAAATAAACTTCTTTGTGGTGTGTAATGGGAAAGTCAGAAAGTAGATGTCCAAACGGAGCAGATTATACCACATTATATCAACACTAAACATCAATGTCATGTTTGCTTGGTTTCAATGCAAACGGATGTTTCTAACTTGTGGATAATGAACTAAAATAAGGTCTGTAAAGAGACGCAGAGATACATGCTACAGCACGTAGCAGCGTGTGCTCATGGCTGCTGAACACTAAGATGTATATTTAAAGCTGCAGAGCTACAAGAGTGGAAACTGGACCTGGAACAAACGCTGCCCTCTGTAAGGAGGCCAGCAGGGTCAAAAAGCCAGGAAGGATGACTTGGGTTTAAATCTGAACTCATTTTCTGATCACGTAATATAGTGATTACGTCATCATAGGATTTCTAAAATCCCAGTAAGCATCACTTTAAGGATTTGCTGGTCAAACGAAAGCTTCACATGTAGATTCAAACTGGGCTTAATTTGATCAAAAGATGAATGTTTTTTTAGACATTTTAGTTTCATATAACCATTGCATTTAACATTGTTTAAAATACTCCATCCTTTGGTTCAGGATGTAGAGCAAGTTCATCCTTTCTCCTCACCGTCTGCACATTGAAGTGTCCTTGAACGAGACACTGCTTCACAGCAGCCCACTGCTCCTCCAGTAAATGTTTAGGAGAGGTTAAATGCAGGGGTCAAATTTGATTTACAAAATGTAAAAGTTCATGTTGAAGTATAGCCAGTTGAATTATGTTGAAATAATGATTATATGTAATCTATCTAATAAACATTTAGCCCAGATTTAAAGGCATAGATGCCTTTTTGACCTGCAAAATACCAAGATAACCCAATGCTCCAACTATTTTACCTCAGCTGAACAACAGAGCAGGCTAACAGTTCATAACAACCCAGAGTGGGAGGACATGTATCAGGCTCCGGGGCCTTGATGTGGACAGAAGACAGGGAGCAAACACAATGCCAACGCCTGCTTAGAGCTACTGCAAACGTCCAACTCACAGCAGAGCAAGACAGCTCGCGGGGCCCAGAGCCCAATACAACTCAGCACGGAACAGGATACTTTGTGGATACAACTAGCAAGAGTCTTTCCTTTGCCCTTAAGTCACACGAGCGCCAAAGTCAAACTGAGAGCAGCTCTAGCTGAAGGCTCCACGGCGGCTGTGGAGCGAAGCGTGGAGGACTTTGTGGGCTCTGGTTTGTTGCAGCTAAGGATCCGCGTGCAGAACATCCAGTAAACACTTGTAATTGGCCTACTTTCCTTCGCATCTGAATTGGGGAGCGTGCTTCTGAAGGTATGCTAATCCTCTCTGTGCACATGCCCGCATGGATGTAGCCGAGTGTTGATTTGGGAAGACCACCCAGTGATGTGCAGCCGTGGGAACATGCAAACACTCTGAAGCTAGTGTGTGTGTGTGTGTGTGTGTGTGTGTGTGTGTGTGTGTGTGTGTGTGTGTGTGTGTGTGTTGTACCGTGGGTTTACAAGTGGCAACCTATGGCTCTGAAAGGTGAAGCCAATGCTGAAGTAGACTTCTTTCTCATGGCCAGCAGGGGGCGACTCCTCTGGTTGCAAATTGTATAGAAGTCTATGAGAAAATAACTCTACTTCTCTCTTGATTTATTCCCTCAGAAAAGATTGTAAACATTGGTTTATGGTCGCAATCTCTAGTTTCAAGTCTTTTTGGTTTATTTCTAAGGTTTCATGTCTCTTTTGGTTCCAAAAAAACAAGATGGCGACAGACGAAATGACAAACTCAAGGCTTCAAAACTGTAGTCCACAAGGCAATAGGTGGCATCATGGTGACTTCTTGGTGTCCGCTTCTTATATATAGTTTATGATTTAGCAGAATAAAGCAATCTTTCAACAGCCTCTTCCCTACAGTGATGATGATGATCAGAGAGACTGTAAAGGTTACACTGCCAGACCCTTAATAGTATTCATCAAACAGCACAACCAGGCGAAAAAATAAATATAATTTTGTATATTTAAAATATACTTACATTTTCAATAGAATATTTAAAATATACTGTCAAAGAAGTGTACTTTCTGCAAAGTATACAAAAGTCACGCTTTCACCTATTTTTTCAATTACACTTTTAACACACTTTCAAAAAAAATATACTTTAAGTGAAAGTTCTGTGCAATTACTCAAATGTACTTATTTGAACTTTAATTTGAAATATATTTGTTGTATATTCTGAGAAAAAAAACAAAGATAATCAATGTAATGTCTCATGCATGTGCATTCATGATGGTGTCACGTGTGGCACGCTGCAGGTATGTTCACGCTCTCTCTGTTTGTGTGTGTGTGTGTGTGTGTGTGTGTGTGTGTGTGTCTCCTCACCAGGAAGTGCTTGACACTCCTGCTGCTGCAGCTCCCACTGACAGTTGACGTTGAGGGAGCAGCTCCTGCAGTTGGCCAGTCTGAAGCACTCCTGCTCCTCCCTGCGACTACAGCCGGACGTGTCTCTCACCGACTTCAAACACACGGAGAGGAAACAATGTCAGTCCGGTTCCACCTCATCATCGGGGTCCTCTTTGACAGTAAATGCAATGAGCGTGAAGGGAATGGACACCATGTGCGGCAGAAGCGGGAGATGAATAAAAGGTTGATGGGTGAAGGAATCAAAAAGAAAATGCAGAGTGAGAAGAGAAATCAACATGAGCGACACATTAAACTGAGATGGACTTTTTTATTGAAACTGTGTGCGACTCACTTACACTACCGCAAATGTTCAATTTTAGGGCCATGATATCCATGCTGGTTATTCTCAACAGAAAATATGACTTCATTCAAGTAAAAAAAACATTCTGGTTCTAACAGAAACTACTCTGCTTTTTTCTTTTTCATTGCTCCGTTTTAACCTGAGAAAAAGAGACCCAGTCTTTTACAAAAGGATGAAAAAAGATGATGAATTATTTGACTTTAAATTAGATCGAACCCAAAGTGCTCTTTCTCGAACACCATTTTTAATCATTGTCAGGGAAAGGTTGTTAAACAAAAAAAAGTACAAAGGACACGAAATAAATGTAAATTTGTGATTTAGATTCTCCCTAATTTCCACTTAACCTAAAGGACGGCTCTGACCGCCGATCTCAACCCGACGCAACCCGACCTGCGGCCTAACAGCGAGAGTCAAATGTCAAATAATACACACATGTCCCCTCCTTCTGGCTCCGTGCTTCCACAAGCTCAGCTGATGTTCAGACAACATGGTCGGAGGACGAGACAGAGACAGAGCGCCGCCATGCTGCTGTGCCAGCTCCAGAGTCAGCTACACACACACACACACACACACGCACACACACACACACAGATTCATATTCAAACACAGCCAAGCAGACAAAAGCAGCATGCAGACAGACACACACACAAAGAAAGACAGAGAAGGCAGATTGGGAGTAAAAATAGAGAAAGAGACAGAGAAAACACAAAATGAGCTACAGAAAAAGTACAAAAAACACATTGATCCAACGTTATCTCACTCAAATAATACTTCAATCACATTTTAAAATGTGTAGATTATTGTTTGAATCCTTAAAATGCATGAGAGGATAAAATAGCATAAACGTATTTTAATCATTTTGACCTTTTGACCCCTTTCTTCTAGCCCCCTTGGGACAAACCTTTGACTTCATGGCTTGGTTCTAGATGACCACAATCATCCAGATGTTATTGGTTCCATCAAACACTCTCGTGTCGCGAGGTCTAATAAACGCCGCGGCCTCGAGGGGCCACTAACGAGGCCGTGCGCTGCAGAACGCCGCCGAGGACTCACCACGGTGCAGTTACTGGACGCAGATATGCACTTCTTGTCCTCGCACCACTGGCAGCCCCGCGTGTTGGCGGTGCAGCTCGCGCAGTCCGGGAAGCGGAAACACCGCTCGTCCGTGCTGTCTGGAGGAGAAAACACACACACACACACACACACACACGCATTTAAACAAGCATCCCTTATGCATAAACACATTTTACACGTATTATTCTCGACTGTAGCAGCAACCGCTGTTCTTCTTCATCTTGCGTCTTTTGAACGATGCATTTTGCTGGTTTGTTTAAAGTCTGTGGTCTTTTTTATGTGAACGTTTTTATGTTGTTTTGAACTTTTTGCTGTTGCATTTGTTTGTCCTTTCTTATGTCTCCAAGTATCGTTATTTGTGTTTTTATTGTGGTGCTTGCTTGAAACAGCCATCTTGGCCGGGACCCGCTTGTAAAATAGATTGGAAAAAATCTCTGGCCGACAAACTTTGAGTAAAAATAAATAATAATAGTAACACAGATAAAAATAGCAGATCAAGTTAGTTATTTTATGTATATGTAGTTGTTTCTGTAGTTGTATCACAAAGTAGTATTCACGACTGAATCATCAGAAGTAAAGGCAAAATCGAGCGAGCAGGTGCATGAGTAGTTTCAGGCAGATATACATGTGGAGCCAGTGAGGGACATTAAGTGATTACTGAACGCTGCATATCGGAGAAGCATGTGACGTGTGATCCCTGTAGCTCCTTCACATTTAACACTTCAGCTTAGAGATGACATGACAAACTCTCTTTGACAAGTAAAATGTTTCATCACCACATCTGCGGTACCTTTCAAGAAAGTTTAGTTCTTACTTCTTGCTGTATTCGAAGAAAAAAAATTATAAATCTGCTGGGAATTGTACGCTGATCAATGGCCACTGATCATAATCGGCTGCTAAACGTTGCGCAATGATCAAACAAGTGTTGAGCAAAGGAGTAAAAGGTCTGAGTCTGTGGGCATCAGTCTGAAAAGCTTGATTGGGATGTCCATCTAGCACATTTTTCTGGTGTATTTCAGGAAGTCGCGCTCCAGACTGATGCGGTGGTCACGTGCGAGCAAGTAAAAGCTCTCATGGAGCGTAAACTAGCACATAATTATCATGTTTGGATGTGATGGAAAGGAAAATGCACATGGGAGTAGGGTTATCATGCTGCTTCGTTTCACTCTGGTCATTAAACATGCCGCGCTGTTGTTTTTAGAATGAATATGCATGAAGCGAGACACGGATCTGGGACATGTTGAATCAGTTAGACTCCCATCATGCATCTGGAGGTCCATGCATGTGCTTGTTTTTGTTTGTTTGTTTTGTTTTGCTCCTTTACTACAAATTTATATTTGTGCATGTCTCTTTCTACAGCTCCAGTCAGCCATTGATAACCATTAAGCATTATGGGTACAGTTTAGCTGTCAACTGATCTATTATTTATTACTTATTGTGATCATGTGACCACACACAAAATGCAGACTTGATGTTGACTGTGATGGCAAACTATATGGGATCTGTACTAAATGGGTTTAAACATAAGAAAAACACCAGCATGTTCCTTTAAAACAGGGAATTCATGTTGTTCCATTTAAAACTGACAGTACAACCATTAGCACGATTGCCTTTTGACTAAATCTGGCAGAGAGAGATGGAGGAGGGTTTAGACTCAACCTAATTACTTCAAAATCAGGTAATTGTTGCAGTATTGACCTTCTGTTCTCATTTTTATGGTACGCCGACTAACTTCAGAAGCCAAATCCTTCGGAGTAGTTATTATTCCTATGAAATAATTGGTCTTTTGGGAGCAACACTTCGGCAGGATTGGGCTGTACATTTAAGGAAAATGATGTTGACACGCAGTGTTGGGGTAGTTACTCAGAAAAAGTAATTAGTTACACGTTACTAGTTACTTCTGAAAATTGTAATTAGATTACTTTACTAGTTACTGCATTTGAAAAGTAACTTCACTACTATTTACTTTACTTTCCATTTTTTTAAGCAAATGTCCAAATTAACTGCAAAGATACATTTTCAATAATAATTTATTATTATTAATTAATATAATTTCCAATAATAATAATCGCGCGAGTCACACGACACTTCCTGCATAAACAATCTACCGAAAACGTTGGGTTACGAGCCGCTACTACCTTCGGTCAGAGTCCCCGTTAGCTCCCCGCTGTAGCCGGCTGGGGCTCCTGCTAGCGCTCCGTCACTTCCCCGCTAACTTCCGCTAGCTCTCCGTTAACTTCCGCTAGCTCTCTGTTAACTTTCGCTAGCTCCCCGAAAACCACCGAAGATAGCGGGACCAGGCTCGACACCCGACTTGGGCAGAGGGGTCGCGGGCAGTAGCAGCAGCAGCGCTAGCTAGCAGCTTGTTGCTATTGTTCATGCAGGAAGTGTCATGTGACTCGCGCGCCACTAAAAGAGAACTTTTTCGACTGGTAGAAATGTCTTGGGTAACGCAGGAAAGCGCGTTCCTGAGGTCTAGTAAAGTAGTGTAGTTACCAATATTTTGAGTGTAATGCTTTGTTACCTATAATAGTAATATCGTTACTGTAATCCGTTGCTTTGTAACTCGTTACCCCCAACACTGTTGACACGACAGGGGAACTATTTAGGGAGAAATACAGAAAGTAACAAATGGCGAAGGCTCAGCTGGGCAGACGGGGGTCCCGGTGTTACCTACCAGGTCGCGGGGGGCAAAAAGGTGCAGGAAACCTGTGATCGGGTGGTTTCGGATACCAGGGGACACATCTGCTTTTCGCCCACTGGCAGCGAAGGCCCGGCCCGGCAGCGGCGCACAGAGCCGGGTTGGAAAAGGCCTGGCAGGACGGAGGGGTGTAGGCCAGCACGTCGTTCAGAAGGAGGCCCGAAAAACCTCCAAAGATGAACATGGAGCTGAAAAACGAGGCAGAGCGGATTAACACAGAATCACGAGGGCAACAGAAAACCTGTGCAAAAGTTACAGCGAGATAGTATTCGTCTTAAAAAGACAAGAAACGCCTGCAGAGATGAAGACCGATGAAGACAGCAGCAGGAGAGCCTTTCAAAGATAAAGCTGAACTTTGGTTTTCTTGGGGGGCAAAAAAAATGCTTCAGTTTGAAGCTGTCTTTTTGAAGTTCAAAGCTGACTTTCTGCTGGGTAAATGGTGTTAAAGGGTCAGACCATTATTTCTGAGTTCAGCGATAAGTCACTCCGCATCGTGATGGAACTTGTGTTGGAATTCAACTAAAATCATTTTGAATCAATGTTCAAATCATCCCAAAAAAGCAAAGTACATTGGAGAAGCTCTGAGAAAACCTCCTGAAATGTCTGGTTATCTATCCTAAGAAGCTTCCTTACAACAAGCGAGAACATTGGCTGAAGAGTGCAGGTTGCATCCACAACATCCCTTATTTTTTAAACAATCTCACGCAGTTTTTCTTTTTTTCTTTCGTGAGTGGCAGTGTGAATGAATATGATTCAGATTATCACAGAAACCACGGCAGCAGGATGGAAGAATTGGACCCGGACAACTTTTCTGTGCAAATGTAGCCAGCAAAGTACAAAAATGGGAAAGGCACACATAAAGTTCTGGAGCTACAAAAATGAAATACAGAGTGTGCGCTGTATCTATGCATAGATGATATAAAGGAGGTTTCTGAGTATAAGGCAAGAGAAACAGCCACATATAGAGGGTGCGGTGGCAGAGAGCTTCAGAGAAGTCAGCAGAGGGAGAAGTGTAAACTAAAAACTAAATTTAGCATCGAGATAAGGAGATCAATCCATAAACAATTGACACAACAAAACCACAATCTGACAAAGGGAAAAGGGAAAGGCAGAGAACAAAGTCCGCCGAGTCTCTGCGCTTTCCAAAACGTGGAGGACACTGCAGGAAGACTTCAAGGAAATGCAAAACTGCGCAGGAATAATGCATCGTGAGTATGTATTTGCATATGCATAATTGAGAGGTTTAGTTGATTATTTACCAGATTTGACCAAGATCTGAGCATCAGCGTTAGCGAGCACACTGCTGACGATTTCCTTCATAGCAAGGCAACGGATCTCGAGGAAATTCTGACATTTTAAACGTGTTTTTGTGTGGAAGGGCGGAGCTCACCCGTTGCTAACCACGGCGGAGTGTCCAAATCGGTTGGCGTCCCGGTGCAGCCCTGGTCTGGGGAGGACGGTCCACTCATCGCAAGCTGAGGAGAGAGGAACACACACACACACACACACACACACACACACACACACACACATGAACACGAGAGTCCGAGCACAATATCTTAGCTTTGTGCGTCTGAAATGAGAAAGTGCTGAAGGTTGAGAGTCAAAGAGGAAACAGCGTGGGATGCAAATACCACTGCAAAGCGCTTTAAATCGACTATCGGCTTATTCAGTGAAAGATAACGCACCCTGAGGTGTTCCAATATAAGAAAATAACAAGGTCAGTAAACCTAAAATCATGGCCTTTACTTTATCTGTGTCTAAATCTGTTTCTGTACCAAAGCAAGTGTGATCAATATTATCCTCCATCTTTTAAAAACCTTTTTGCTAACGGTCAGTTACTGCAGATACTAATACACTAATGTGGATTGAACTCTTGATCAGAACCACTGGATATGTGCCGTGTCGTGCCATCGCATTTTGGAGTTGGAAGCGCACTTTTTGCATGAAATATCGACGCATAATTCCCCCATCTCCATTGGAAATAGGAGCAGCCATGTTACTGCTTGTGAGACAAAATATTAGAGGAGGGTGACCCGCAATTCAACCCCCTTACCTTAATTCCCATCCCAAGGAACAAGCACTCATTAGCTTAACCTGTTCACGTTAAATGATGGCGATACGGAGGAGATAGGGGGGCGATGATCTGGGAGATGACTTCATAAAACACTTCATACCCCCAGATATCATCATAAAGTACCGCTCTCTCTCAAGTTATAATTGAAGCTATAAGCTCTGTGTGTTTTACTGTTTGGGTTTTACAACTCTCTGATGTTTTAAAGACCCCTACGTGCTCCCATCACACGCATATGGAAATGACGCTGTGTCTGTGGCGCCCAAGTGTAAATGTGCCGTTTAGCTCCCTGAGTGTAAAAAAAAAAAAAAACGGAGAGCTGGTAGAGTTGGGGACTCGGGGACGCCAGGTTGCTAATGACCTCGTTGAGCGGCGTGCTAATTGGGAGCGCTTGTTTTAAGAGCGAGGGATGCGGCATAGGACACAGTGAGAGCGTAAATGGCAGGAGGGTGGGGGGGGGGGGTAGATGTGTGGGGAGGGAGGGTCATCACTCTCAGGGGTTAAAGGTCAGTCGTACCGACATGTCAACTACAGTGACGCTAGTGAGCTGAAGCGTTTGCTCCCTCAGTGCAGCTTTTATTTTATCTTTCTACGGCTTTGCTTGAAAAGCTAAAAGATGAAGTACGTCTCTTCTTAACTTGGGGATACTTTCCGTATTACGGAGAGAAATGTCAAAAGAAAGCTGGATGTCTTGACACTTTGCTTGGCGCAATGCTTCCGGTCATTATTTGCCCAGCTAGGCTAACAGGCCGCTAGCTGCACTGAAGCTTCACATTTACGAGTCGTGAGAGTTGTACTGATCTTTTTTTCATCGCACTCTCTCAAAGAAAACTTGTTCTCGCAATGTTGAATTATTCCTTGAACAAGGTTTGTTTTATACAGTAAAAAAAGAAAAGAAATTAAGCAACTAAAAAGTTTTGAAGAAACTGCTTTCATTGCCTTAATCTTGATTTTGACACCGTTACTATCTCTTGTGCTTTTTGTATTCTCGTGACTTTTATTAATTTGAACATTTTATGCAAAATGACTATAATTCTTTTAATGAATTTGTTCTGTCTGCTGATTCAATCTTGGTCTGTGGTGCACTTTGTGCTGCACGATTGTATGAAAGCTGCTATTAGAAATAAAGTTGAGGTGAGATCTGAGTTAAACAGTATTAGAAGAAGTCAGTCTGGAGATTCAAATCTGCGATACCCTTGAGGAATCTATTTCTAGATCTTGCGCTAACGCAGATTTTTTTGTCAGCTAATATAACCGGCAAGGCCCTAAATCCAATTCTCACCTGTGCTTAGGTGTGCTGCTGTGTGACAGCGAAAATCCCTCCGGAGCTCAAGGCGCTAAAATGCTTTTAAAGTCGTCTCCATCCTGGCAGGTGACACCGCTTTTAAACAAGTTTCAATACTGTTGATAAGTCAGCATGTCGAACCCCCTTCGGACTTTACAGTTTCCATCTGGTAACATTCCAACAGTTAATATTTGCTTTTCTAAAATTCTAAAACTTTTCCTTTAATTATGTCTTTCACCACAATATTCCCTCAACCTGTTGTTTCCAAGAGCACACAACATAGAAGTGAATCATGATTTTCAACATTGAATGTTACACTTCTGTCTTTATTATATATATATATATATATATATATATATATATATATATATATATATATATATATATATATATATATATATATGTGATGTTTTTTTAATGTTTATCACTAATGGCCTTTGCCAGAACACATTCATCAACATCAGAAAAGGAAGCGTGGGGATCGGATTAAGAGCAACGTTGACGGACTATGTTTTTCCTCATGTTTAATGTGAAGATCTCAGCCATATTATCTCACCAGGGGGTTGTGTTTGTTGCTGCCGTTGCAAATAGAACAATTAAAATGCACTGCAGGAATGCACTTCTGTCTTTTTTGTTGTCGTGTCGAAAATGGGCTGCAACTGAAGTTGTGCATTGTTACACAATGACAATAAATGAATAATAAATTCCATGAATCCTTGCATAAATGGTGTCGTTGAACATAATGGTGTCGGCTGACACTTTGCACGCCGTGTTTACCTTTAGAGGTCTGATTGGAGCGAAGCGTCGGTGCTTTCTGTGACTGCAGCTATGCGGCGGATCTGCTTGTTAAATGTTTGTTAAACGGAAGAAAAGAACCTGCGGCCTCTGGTTCGTCCGAGTGAATCAAGATCCCTGTTGCGGTGGTGGAGTAAGAAAAAAACACACCTGACTTTCCAACCACAGCTCTAAATTAAAAAAGAAAGCTTCAGTGATTTTTTGATTTTCATCCTCTGGCTGCGCACACACACACACACACACACACACACACACACACACACACACACACACACACACACACACCTCAACCCGGACTGTAATTTCCTCTCAGGATATGAGAAAATCTGTGTTAATAATGCATGGTGGGACAGAGAGAAAGCCTGAGACCAGATCGAAGCGAGCAGGCGGACCGGTGCTGATTGACAGTTTGATCTGATCGGCACAAATGGAGGACTTGATGGAGAAGGGCGGGAGGAGGGGGAGGAGGAGGAGGAGGAGGAGGAGGAAGAGGAGGAGAAGGAGGAGGAGGAGGAAGAAGAAGAGGAGGCTTGAACGGCAGCCACTCATCCTTTATAATCACAGCTCCCAACATCTTCCAAACAAACTCCCAGCCTGCACCGGGCTCTTCAGCGGGCTGTGCCATGTGTGTGTGTGTGTGTGTGTGTAAGTCAGGTGTGCGATGCAGTAGACAGTGTGTGGGTGTGCGCCCGTGGTGTGTCAAGTTGGAGAAGATGCGTTTTTAATCAGAGTTCATTCCCCCCCCGCCCCCCAAATCTAATTAGACGTGTGAGGGTGGAAGGGTTGAGGGGAGGACGGGAGAGCTGGAGGGTGAGAGGGAGAATTAAATCCAAATGAAAAGTGCCTTCCGTGTCGACCTGACTCTAATGTGTGGCAGCAGAAGAGCAGGAGAAGCTAATAACGTTGCGTCGCCCACCTCCAAGGTTAGCGCGGCAAAACAAAAACAAATTAGTGCCGGAAAGCTCGCAGTGAGCAGCGAGCGGCGACGCGGAGGCAGCGGGGAAACGGAGGAGCCGATGAAGACGAAGCAACGGACGGACAGAAGTGACTTCCTCAGGTGGAACTAATTCATTACCTCGCGGAGAGACGAGGGGAGAGGAGAAATAGAAAAGGCGGGATAAAAAGCACCTTGATTTCCTCCAAATAATAGTAGTAAGGAACTGTGTATTTATGTACATAGTATACTGCAGGTTTGTTTTAGTTCATAGGGAAATATGCAGATCAACAAAACTAAATATTCCCACTGTAATTGAACATTACAGGTAAATTTGACTGGAAGAATTAGACAGGAACAACCTTCTGTTTCCACGAAACAGCGACGGACTACCAAACTAATTACACAAAACTAAACAAATGATAAAACAGCTGCATCTGGAGCGAGTGAAGTACCAAATTACAAACACTTTTCAGGGAAATGTTCACTATTATTATTACAATATGTAACATTTGCAAAAAGTATATATGCATATATATACATATACATATATATATATATATATATATATATATATATATATATATATATGTATATATATATATATGTATATGTATATATATATGTATATATATATATATAGTATTCAAAAGGGGTCCCTCACCTCAAGATGTCTGAATGAAAGAAAACAAATCTGTATAACGAAAGGTCTCCAACCAAAAACAACTTATAATATAATTGAGCATGCTGGCTATCGTAACATATGTTTCACGCCCTCATACTTTAAAATTAAACAAGGCGCCTGACTGAAAAGGTTTATTACAGATCTATAACAAGAAAAACACAAGAAACTGCATCTCAATTAATCTGCACACAAAAAAAGACCCGCCCTTCCGAAAGCAACAGTAGACAATTTATCTTTTAACGACTAAATAATGTACAACAAACACATAAAAATAAAAATGATACCAGCAATGTTGTTGTTTTCTCGCCGATAAATACTTTTAAAATAAGCAATTGGCCTTGTGACACACTTTTTACACTTTTTACACTCACGACTTCCACCTGAAACACGGCTTTAATATCTTAAAAATGAATCGCGCCTTAAAACAAGGTTGATGCTCTAGCGGCCGTCTTAAATTCTCCTTTCTGTGTGTCGCTGAAAGCTAGCAGAGGAAGAGGGAAAAGCATCACGCGTTATAATAAATTAAAAACAACATTAGAATGTATTATAATGTAATTATAAGTTACTTAAAGTTATCATTGTTTGCTTTAAGTAAACAATGAAAGCAAAATAGTTGTTGAGTTATTCTTGCATAGATTTAATTACATGTTTCAACTTTAATTAAAGCATCAATGGCCACTTGGAGTAACTGATAATCACATTATGACAGTAATTATGATTTGTTTCATAAAGAGATGATGCTTATTGTTATATATATATATATATATATATATATATATATATATATATATATATATATATATATATATATATATATATATACTTTGTTTTTCCCGAAATTCCTTGAACACACCATCTCTCACTGAAGCGCCTCACGTCCTTCAGCTGCTTTCCTTTTTCTCTTTTCCTCTTGCAACCTTCACTTCCTCCCTCTCTCTCTTCCTTCCTTCCTTCCTTTGTTCATTCCTCCCTCCCTCTTCCTCCCTTCCTTTATCTCTCCCTCCCTCCCTCCCTCCCTCCCTCCCTCCCTCTCTCCCTCCATGTCTCCGCGGTGAAGTTAAGAGGTGGACAATAAAGTTGTGCAGATCCGCAGATATGAGCGCTAATGAATAATTGATGATATTTATAAAGTCAGGGGTGTGTTTGCACAGAGCTGAGGGACACTCTGAGACACACACACACACACACACACAGTTGATGGGCCGATAAAAAAAAGTTGTCAACACTCACTAAACAAACCACCTTATCGTTCATTCCCTTTGATTTCATCTTCTATTCGCATGCTTATTACCTGGTTTATCCCGGCATACCTTTATTGTTTTTGGGTCATTCATAAGCGGCGCTTCCTGTTCTCTCCCTAAATCCTTCCTTCATTTACTCTTTATTTCTCTCCTTCCTCGCTGCTCTGCTCTCGTATTTCTTCTTATTGCTTCTTCACATTCGCGGCCTTATCCCACCAATATCCTCTCTGGCGTTCTCCCCCTTTTATTACATGGAGGGGAGATATCAAAATAATGAGGGGGAGGGGCCGACAGATTTGGACCAGCATGACGATTCCAGACAAACAGAAATTGGTTATGAAGATATCTGATTGTTTTTTTTTCTACTTTTTCACTTTTTTTTCATATATAAAAATGTGTAAATCAGAGTTCAGCTTTTTTCTGCAGCTTTTTAAATCACATCCTGAGGTTAAGTGAATTTCATCACTTGATGACGGAGAGGAGCACATCTCCTAACTTTGCTCACGACTGAAAGCTCTGGGAGAAAAAAGCTACTCACTGGCCCTCGAGTTAAGTTCATTATAGAACACAATTAATTGAGCAACTTCCCCACAGTGTAACAAGGACGTGGCAACTTCAGCTCAACCTATTGCTCCTCCTCCTCCTCCTCCTCCTCCTCCTCCTCCTCCTCCGCCCTCTGCGCTGCAGCACCTTTCTCCATGCGTACACATCCATCTCTCCCTCCTCCCTCCTCCTGTCTTCCTTCTTGTTAATCTCCATGCTTCCTGTTGTTTCTCTCCCTCTTCAAAGCATTGCTGTCATCCCTCTTTTCCCTTCCCGGAGCTCCCGTCATCCCTCCATTTCTCTGTCCCTGTCGAGGGGTGCGAACATCCTCATGCCATCTGCTCTATGGTGCAACGGGGTAGCCTGTAATGGGATCCTTAATCATCCACACTCTCTACCTGTCCTGCAGCCTCTGGATCCTCACAGTGCTGCTACACCTCTCTCTCTCTCTCCCTCCCTCATTCAGGGCCTTCCATCAAACGATGCTGCTGAAAAGTTCAGATTCACACAGTAATGGTCAAATCTGTGAGTAAGAAAGGGCTGTGAATGGCGAATAGGAGCAAATATAATCTGTTTTCTCAGTGTCATCCTTACATAGGCAGAATAGGGTTGGGCAATACATCAATATTATATCAATATCCTGATATTACTATATGGCAGGTGTTGTCTTTTCCTGCTTTTAAAGGCCGCATTACAGTAAGGTGATGCACATTTGACTGTTCCAGCTGATCTATCATCACAATATCGATAGAGACATTTGGACAAAAATATTGCGATTTATTTTCTGTATTGCCCAGTTCTAATGGTGTATATATTGGATACAGAAATAATAAAATAAACACAGAGACCTGCAGTCCCCAGATCAGCTGAGTCCCCCAGCGTTACTCCTTCCCAGTCAGCAAAACTCCGACCCAATTCCCAAACACCTCCCTCCTCTAAAAGGTGTGGGGTTTAAATGCAACCGCAAGCCTCGGGACAAACTAGCTCTCTCCGTCTGGCAAAAACACACACTGTTGTAACTTTTCATGCTTTCATATCAGCATCTCTCTCGGAAGCGGCAACCTAAATCTATGGATTGCTTTTTGCTTTTTACCTCGGAGGTTTATGAGCTGCTTGGTTTTTGCACCAGTCTCTATAAATATACAACACTTTATAATCAACGGGCATGTCTACCATCGACAAGGGTGTGTTTGATTCTATACACAATTTAATCACTTTAAAGTTTTATATTTGTCTCCAATGACGAACACAACACGGGGGTTGCATGTCGGCATTGATGGACGCTTGGAGAATAGATGTAGTTGGAGGATTTTATAAGACTTCTACCTCTACTTCTAATTGGATTGGTACGGCATTCAATATGGCGGACGCTCCACCGAACGTGCAAAAGGAGTGGAAGTGCAGTGCAAGAGGTTTACAGCCCTGAGGGAGACTGGGACAAGTGTTCGAGAACAGTTTCAATGTGAGCGCGTGGAGCTATATATATGACTATTATAACACATACGCTGTAGCACCAGCCGCCGTGCATGTGTGTTGTCGCCGCTCGCTCGTTCTTACCTATATCGTACGCCAGGAAGTCCGCAGAAAAGCACTTGGCGCCGTTGCTGAGCGACGTGTCGTTGTGAGTGTTTCCCCCGAACACCAGCACTGTGCCGCTCAGGAGCACCGCGGAGTGGAGGTACCGCGCTACACCACTCTCCTGGAGGATCAGCCTGCACACACACACACACACACACAGGTAGAGACACACACACACACAGAAAATAGGGCAATTCAGCAGAGTGAGACATTTTAGGAAAGTGTTCATTTGTCAATTATGTGTGTGGCGTCTGTCTGGATGTGTGACCTGGCCTGTGGTGACTGCCCTTCACACACACACACACACACATTGTGGGAGGTCTTAGGCTGCTGCGTGTGACCCATAGACTGTTGTGACCTGTATGTCTTTGAGGTCAAAGGTCGCGTATTGGAGACCAACTGTGGAGGTTTTCTGCGGCTTCTTCAATTACTGCAGCAACTCCGACTTTCCAGCAGAGAGACTTTGATATTTGACAGTTCCTAAAAGGGAACACGCTGAGCCCCACTTCACCACCAGGGCAGGAAAATAAAAAAAATGCTCATCGTTTGACAAAAGATGGACCAGTACAAAGCTCTTCTTGTCCACATTGTTCAGGGAACTTTGAGCAGAGAAAACTAAAAGCTGCTTCACTGCATGCCTTTCTCACTTTCCAAAGAATTATGACCTTATCTATAAACGGCGAGATACAGCAAGACTTTGGAGGTGTGAGCATTGTGCTTTGCTCTATTGTGGCAAAACTGTGAGTGATTCTTGATACTTAGATTAACGGCAGAGACGTGGGTTTTCATAGCTACTTTGGATGTTTTGACTCAAGCAACCTGCCGAGCTCAGCGCCACCTTTCCCAGATTATCACTGGAGGACTCAATTAAACAAACACAGAGATGAGTCCCATCCCTCGGACATCGAGCTGCGGCTGTGTGGAGTAACTGGAATACCCACAAAATGTTTTTCCGTCTGGGAATCTGAAGAGTCCACAGGCTCCAGCGACACCCGACTCCGGAGACAAATTCCATGTGGAAAGTGAGAGCGGGCTGCATGTGTCGCGAGCGCCCATGTGAATGTGGAGAGAGTGAAGAGGAGAGGCCGACAGAGTCGAGCGTCCTCTTTCACCCATCCATCTGCCGGGGGGTCACTTGAGGTCAGGCCACCTGTCGGGTCCGTCTATTCTCACCCTGCACGCGGATTTCTTCCATCTTTGCAAGGTTGCAATTCATAACAATATAAAAAAACACAATTACTCGCATTATATCCATTATTATCATTGCATTTGTCTGAATTGCTCCATTGTTTCCACACAAACTTATATAGTCTCACACACAAGCCAAGTATAACTAACGTAGCCCTTTAAGCCCTAACCCTAACCCCTAATCCTATTTATTGTTTGAGTTGTGTTTAAAGGTTGTACATTGGGATTATATATTATTGTAGCCCTGATTTTTATGTTTAATTTGATACCTAACATGTTTTTTTTTGGGGGGGGGGGGGAGGGATTTACACCATGATTTTTTCTTGATTTTCCTGATATAAAAGGGTCCCCCTAGGGCTTAACAGGTAAGGTGTGCATGTGTTCGTCTAACTATGCCAAGCCCAGAATGCACCTTGCCTATGACCCGGTGCATCATGGGGTTTATTCAGGCTCTTTGCAACCATCAAAGGATGGACGACACGGGCGATGTGTCCTCGATGGTCGTCAGTGCAGTTTTGCAATTTTGGCGGCTGTCAATCGGCGGCGGGATCAAGAGCTCTCACCATGTTTTCGTGTGGACGTGGTAGCGGTACATGTGGTCCACCAGGCCGTATTTGTTGTTGCTGAGAGCCTTGTATCCCCCGTGGAGAAACACGCAGCCGCTGGCCTCGTCGTACACGCTGCTGTGGCCGTAACCTCCCTGGACCACGGCGCCCTCAGCGGACAGCACCTGCCACGAGTTGGACCCTGAGACACAGAGAGAAGGTTTTGACGCTTTGGCAGGTTTTGGCGTTTCACTTTCATGCCAAAAAAACTAACAAAAGCACAATTAATTCCGCTGGTGAGATGCAGCGAGGGACGAGAAAAAGCGGGGAGGCGGAGAGAGGCGAGCCAAACAGTAAGGAGAGAGGAAATTAGACTTTATTGAATTTAAAAGCGGCCCTTTATTAGACCAGCGTGACGCATACCGATGAATTCCGGTGCATAGAAAATGTTATTAAAAACAAGCAGGGATTACATCATCCGAGCGGCGCCCACAATAAAGAAGACGCACAACACGACAAACAAAAGCCGAAGAAAGAGGAGGAAATCAAAAGCCTGGGAAAACGTGCCGTCATCTCCACCCCCGACCCTGCAAATACCACTTTCTTGTAAAAGATACACAAATGATTCAGAGGATGGCAAGTTAAAATGGCATTGCCACACTTTACACTGGACGACAAGCCAAAACGCACATCAAGAATTTCTCAGAAAGTCGAACTGCATGACTGAAAAAGAACGAGAAAGCACTCAGAGAACTCTTCCTTCACTTTAACTGTAAGAATACCTATAACATTCTGAACACTCATAAGTCTTTGGACAAGCATTCATTGTGGAAAATGTCAAATGAGTCAGACTCAAGAACACCAATCATCTCATTTAAACGGTTTGCGTTGCCGAGTTGCGCAATCGGCAAATTCCCCAAAAAACTAAAATCGCAGGATGGCTCAGAATCAATATCTGGTCAAAATTAATGACGTGTTTAACGGCCAGAACAGTTTCAACAGTAACCAAGTCACACCTCCATGAGTGACCGGAAAATCTTGAAAAATGTGACATGATGACTGATCCCTTCTGGCAGAAAGGGGTGTGGCCTATGGTTCGACTTTGTCTCAACTTAAAAGAGGAAAAGGGCTTTTTTTTGCACACATAAATGGCACTATTCACACACATGATGGCACTATTAAGCACCCAAAAAAAAGAGCTTTTGGCTTTGACTCTTGGCCGACCTTTTCACCGAACTTAATTGGAATAAACTGAATAGTTTTGAAAAATACCAAAACATGAACTCCTTGGAAAAGGTCAGCACGGACATAAAAGAGGCGGAACCGAGTGCCAAATGCAAACTTTGGCTGCTGAAACAACTCACCACATAAACCAGGGGTCAAACAGAGGAAGGGAAACATGGTTGTGACACAGAAGAGGTGAAGACACAATGGAATATAGAAACAACTGTGAAGACGGGACGAGGAAGGAGAAGGTCGACTCTTATCTCGTCTCTGGCAGCTAATTGCTGTGAACCTGCCTCTCTGGATGGTCATTAAATCCCTTTACCTCATAAGTCACACTCCGCTTGGACTCCCCTCTGTTCATTTCCTTGGTTGCACTGACTCTTAGCCTCTGAAGCCTAATGATGCTCGGTGCCGACTGATGCTGCGACAGTGGGGGGAGAGAGAGAGAGAGAGGTGGGCAAGGATGAAAGTGATGGACACATGAGGGGAGCAGGAGGCGGGGGAAAGGTGAGGGAGGGTGACGGTCAGAAACGGAGGCCTGGAGGATGAAACGGAGGGAGAAATAAGGGATGAGAGCGTGGAAAAGAAGAGAGAGAGAGAGAAGAGGGGGATGGGGGGGTGTTGTTGAGAAAGAGAGAGGGAAACAGAAAACCAGAGAGGTAGGAGAGTGAGGGAATGCATTGGATTCATTCATCAATGTCTTCTCTCAGACGCTCCAGCCTGGATGCCACCTCATCTTAATGACCAACGCTCTCTCTCTGTGTGTGTGTGTGTGTGTGTGTGTGTGTGTGTGTGTGTGTGTGTGTGTGTGTACACACGTTGTGGAGCTACACACATGTGATGCATGTCCAATGGATGATGTGTGTGTGTGTGGGTTTTTTTCCAGATCGGTTCAATTTTGGCTGTTGTTTTACTGTGTGACAGCGCCATCTGCTGGCTGAACAGGGAGGCAATAAACGCATGCAAAAGCACAATCAGTGGCCAGTATGAGGGAAATTAAATATGACACCCATCTGTGGGTTGAACATGTCATTCTAAAACAGAAGCAGAGCGGAGGCCCCTCTGGGAAGGTTTTCTCCCAGATGTTGGGATTTCAACACGGAGGTTAGACCAGGTCTGGCTCACAGGCCAGTCCATCCCAGAGGTGTTGGATGGGGTTTAGTGCAGATCAGTCCAGTTCTTCCACACCAAACATTGCATCTAAAAGGAGCTGGTTTGTGCATGAGGGAGAATTGACATGTTGAAACCGTAAAAGGGCTTTCCCAACAAAAAGCTGCACAAGAGGCTCAATATCGGAAATAAGTGAAATATCTCTGGCCCAGTGAAACGGAAGTCAGAGCATCTTTAGCTACGCTACTGGGACTTTTCTTCAGAGCGACGTGGAATAGTTGAGGGGTGTACAGTTACAAGGGGGATTTAAATCCAATCCTACGCATTTGATTGGACCGCTAAAAAGTGGGCGGGCTTAGAATGTAGCACAACTCGGAGCAACGAGGAACAGATAGAGACTTATTTTATTGGATTGTTTTTTGTAAATGCCATCAAGCATTTGAAACCAGAAGCTAAGTATGTGGTGAAAAATACTACTTACTGTGTCTTTAACCCTTTAAAAACCAAGATATTTTTTAGGATTCTGCTCGAAATAACACACCCAAACTAAAAAGGGTGCATCTCTGCAACCACTAGGGCTAGTGGAATACTTCTGGTGTTATAATAAAAGGTACATATGTGTAAATATCAGTATATATGTTACTGGTTAAGAGTAAATAAACATTGAAACACAGCAAAAATAGAAGTTTGAGGTCCGCCTCACCCTATATAGGTGCCATGGTGTTAAACTACAAGAAAAAGAGGCGTTTTAAGTTAAAGATTGATTTTCTCTCATTTACATATAAATGAAAGGTTTCACGTTCCTCTCAGTGAAATACTCAGACATGGACCGTACAAGCAATAAGTGGCATGTGCAAGCCACTGCACACAAATGTGGTAATTAGTCACTGAACACGGGAAACTAAAAGTCAATCAAAAGCAGCAGCAACATTGCTTGGAAGTGCACAAGGTGCGCCAAATATTCCACAGAAAAATAATTCATTGCCAACTTTCTTTTTTGTTTTCGGACTTCACTTCCCAAACCATGAAAGGTTGACCGTAACAGTGGCCTTTGTCTTTGACTTCAACCAATAAAAAGCAACCGTACAACAATAACTAAAGAAGAAGAAAATAAAGTCCGCCGGCGCACTTACTGATGTTGTACTCCTGGACCTTGTTGATGTAGCTGTAGGTCGGCGAGTAGCCGAAGAAGATCAGCATCACCTGCTCGCCGTCGGCCAGCTCCACCACGTGGGCGCTGTGGCCCTCCAGGGCGTAGGGAGGAGGCGGGGCTGGTTTCCGCGGTGACCAGGTGCGCCGGGGGATGTTGAACACCCACATCTCGTCCGTCACGTTGGCCGATTTGGCCTCCAGCTTCCCGCCGAACATGTAGATGTCGTCCTACGTGAGGGAGGAGACTCGTGATGAGCATCTCAGAAGAACGTGATGACGATGATGATGATGATGATGATGATGATGGACGCTGCGTCCAGAGAGCCACAGCTCCAGAGCTGCTGTTCATTTATATGGTAATGAGGAGTTTGGCCTCTGAGGTCAAATGATTGGTTTGAGAAGAGGAGGCGTTGTTTAAAAACAGAGTTTATTTTGTCTTTTTTTAAACCTATCATTGATTTTTGGCCACTTGGGTGCAGCGCAATAAGCTGTAAAAACAACATTGGCATATTTAACTGTGAGGAGAAGAATCTCTGTCGGTCTTCCTAGCATAATATCCTGAGAAGCGTTGAATTGATCCTCATCACACTTGGTGGGTGTGCTTTGTTAAATATGGTGCAATTTGGCCAGCTGGTGGCGCTATATCAACAAACTAAAATGTTTGGCTTGTAACATCAGATGAATCTATCAATCTGATTAATGTCTATTAATTGAACGTGTCCAAATCAGTTTTTTTTGCTACTCCTAAACATCTCTGGACCAAGCCGTGAAATGTTGATTTTTTTGGGGGGATTATTGATATTCCTACAGGGTTCTATTATAGCTGGTGCTCAAATTTTCTTTAAGTGCTGTGGACAGGGCTTTTAATCATAAAAAATAACGATGCTTTGTGCTACTGCCATCACATTTGGGTGACTTTTGAGGACACGACGGCTCGGTGACCGTGACAAATTTGGTGCCATTCCGCCAATAGATGTCGCTGTAGCGTCGTGCATGGGTCGCATATCGCATATCTCAAGAACCGCTCATCCGCACAAGCAGTGCTTCCAATAAACATATCATTTAGAGCTAATGGGATCCACATTAGCGTCTGCTGGTGTGGTCGCAATGAACAGTTTGGCATTTTGTTCTTCTCACAAAGACTGGAGACAAAAGGAGGCTGCTGGCCCGGCTCCAATTAAAACTACATCCACCAACCAGCCCCTTTTAATATCTCACGCTCAATTATTGACATGTTTTATCTCAAGGGAGACCTCTCACATGACACACTCTCAATGTGTGAGTGAGTGAGTTTTCACACTGCTGTGTTTTTATTAGTTTATATTGATAAAATTAGATTAGAAAACTTTATTAATCCCCAGTGGGGAAACTCATTAGTCACCAAAAGTCATGAAAAACAACAATAGACAAAGTTCACAGTGCACAGACAAGAAACACGTTAACCACAACTTCCTTAAAAACTTCATTAAAAACTCAAACTGCTGCTGGAAGAAAAGACCTTCTGGGTAATCACCTGAATCTAAGATTCTGTTTTCGCTAACTCAAAGATGAGCCCTTCATTATCTGCAAAGGGAGCGTTCCCTCTTCACGAGTCCACGTCTCTACAGGAGCCCAGAACAGACACCCGAAGGCCACCGTAGTTCTCTTGACATGCTTGGAAAGGGTGAGCGGAACCGGTATTTAGTTGGTTGCATACTTCAACCTCGACGCCGCCAAATCCTGCAGACTGTTAAGTCTCTAATGACAGACTAGCATGCTCTAATATGCACTTTACCCCACATCCGTGCAGCCCATGCAACTGTCAGCTCAGCATGTCTCTGTCTGCAGAGCATCAGCTCCAACGCGGTCAAGACGTCACCTCAGATGTGAGCGGTGACGAGTCAGCAGTTCTGGCCGGGATCAAAACAAAAACAAGCATGTCCGCTGCCTGCTCAAGTCTGAGAGGTTTCGCGAGAAGCCGACGCTCCAGAAGATGAAGTGAGGTCATTAATTCCCTCCTGAGGTTGACGCTTGTGAGTCAGGCATGAGAGTTACTGCAAATCTTCCCCGGGCTTCAAATCAAATCCGACCTTCGTCACGGCAGAACGGAGACGCTCGTCTTCGTTCTCCGTCCGTACTTCACTCTGAAAATGTAATTTACTTCCAAAAACAAAAATAAGCGCCTGACTACGGAGCTAAATCCAGGTCATGTGTTTTGTTCATTTGAAAAAAAGATTTCAACCTGAAAAATCGAGTTTTGTTGTTGAACTTTGAAAAATACTATATTTTTTTCAGTTTTCAGTAGCAGATTTTTAAAATGATCTGAATCTGAAAAAAAGTTTTGACCCTGAAAAAAAAGATTTGAACCCCCAAAAAAAGATTCTAAACTGTAAAAAAAAAAGAGTGAAAGTTGAAAATATTAAATCTGTTACTGAAAACTGAAAAAATATATTATTAACGTGATTTTTCAGGTTCAATCCTTTTTTTCAAATAAACAAAACATATGACCTGTATTTAGCTCCATACTTGACCCAGTGTTTGACATTTGATGCTCTGCACTGTGAAGAGGGATTTATAGGTATGGATGACAGGTAAGGTTAATAATGACTTTTCTAATCTAATCTAATGGGCCGGCCTTCTAAATAAGTGGAAATGTTTCAAAAGAGGCATTGATTATTAAATAATTTGTGGATATTAGTTTTAAATAAATATGTTAAATAGTCTATAAAATGTCAAAAATAATGTCTGTGCCAGTTAGATCTGAGCATACAAATTCATACACAGATGTATTAGTGACATGCACATCTTCTCTATAATAACATGAGGTTCTACGGGGAGGATTTAAATAACATTATTTTGTTTAAATAAAGTAAAGCTGTCAGAGCACACAGAGAGAGAGAGAGAGAGAGAGAGAGAGAGAGAGAGAGACAGGCGAAAAGGAGCGACAGGGGTTTTATGTCTGGCTGACGGAAACTTGGCAGGAAGATTGAGGCTAATTGGCGACAAGTGTTGAACAAAGTGTTCACTGTTCACTTTGCAGGAGTTTGTGTCCGACGCTCAGACTGTGAGGGAGACGGCACAGCAGCGCCCAAATGATGCAACTTCCAACTGAACCTCTAGTGGGAAAGTAGAGCGGCAGATTAGTGGGAGACCCCTCGAGTTGTTCTGCACTGGTCCATCTTGAGGCCGTGTGCTATATGGTGCCTTCTTTCAGACTAGCGGAAAGAAAGCATCCAAGAAACATATTTTACGACTTTATTGGTGTGTGTAAATTTCACCAAAAAAGTCTTTTGCAAACAGAAGAAAATTCTGAAAACTTGTTATATATATATATATATATATATATATATATATATATATATATATTTGTTTTTTTTGTATTGTCTTAATGCAAGTAATTAACTGGGGAGGTGTCCATTAGTTAATTTGTTTGACCCGTATCATATGTAATGTGGAATACATCTTTTCAGGTTATTTCGACGAAACGTTTTTTTCTCCAGTTTAGTGGCACTTACATGCACCAAATTCTCCAATTTCATTCTTAACTATATTCTTAACTATGTTTCTTCATATGTCACTCATAGCCTGATGTATAGAACATGGCCAAAAGTGACTTTGTTCATGGCTGTCGAGAGTATTTTCTGATTTATGGAGATAAAAATAAGATTTACTCTCATATGTCAACAAAACAAAAAGAAGAATTCTGAACAAACGTTCATATTTCTTCCATCTGATATGCGCATATAAGGGCTGTATGTTTGTATCACACTGCATCAGACAGCTTTCCTCTACTAGTGAAATGCAGCCGCCGCATTACCTGGAACAGAGCCAGCGAGTGGCCGTATCGGTAGAGAGGCCCGCTGCTGACCGCCACCACGTCCCACGTGCTGCTCTCCAGGTTGTAGCTGTACCCGGGGAAAAATTAAGCAAAGAAAAACAAAGCGGAAGACGTCAACAGTGAATCAGATATTTTCTCACGGGTACCAAAGTCTCACAAAGTTAAGGGAGGACAGAGATGTGCAGCACAGGTTTCATTTAACGGTGTGAAGGAACGATAAAAAGCGCAGGTGGAACGAATAACATTTACGACGCCTCCAACTCCACTCAGGTGCTGAAGCCAAGGCCCTGGATCTGGAGATCAGATTATAAACTACATCTGCGTTTAGAGTCTTTCGACCTCTTTGGTTCAGTTCCATTCAGTGTCCTCGTTACTGACGGTATTCATTCCACCCGTGCTTCTTTCTGCTGTTTGGAGACGCGTCTGTTGGAAATCTTCCATTGCTGCAGGAAGCGAGCCGGAGGTTTTGTACTTCCGCCTCGATGCCTGCAGCACTCTAAGCAAAATAATCTCTTTATGGTCTTTATGGTCTTCATAATGGCCTCCAACAAACGGCTGAGACGTCGCTTCAAAGTAAAAGTAAACATACAAATAATTTACTGTTAACATCTGTTCATTTTTTTACCATGGAATTAGTCGTATTACAAGTCTTATTTCCAAAAATGTAATCTAGATATTAACCATCTTTAGAAATGGTGAAAATTATATAATTTGTTTTCATGAATTATGCATTAAATATATGATATCAACAACATAAATAAGTGAAGTTTCAGAATTCTTTAATTTTTACTACCTTTTTAGACTAAAATTCAACATATAAATGAAGGAATGCCATTAAATGTATCAAATTAAAAACAGTTATTTTTTAACTTCGCTAATTACACTAGCATAGCTTCACAAACCTTCTTCATAAAATGACAATTGAAGCATTAGAGCATGTTTTAGGGAAAAATGTGACCGTATTATACTTTTTTTTGGCATCAAATTACATAAGTAATTTGTTTCTTGCTAACTTCCTGTAAGGAGACGAAATGAAAAGACATATTAGTTAAAGACAGAGCGGCATCCAGTGGATTTAGAGTATTTAAGCCTTCTTTTCTTCTCACAGACGGATCAGTCAGGTTAAGTTAAATTAAAAACACAGTGACTTATAATATGAGCTCTAACGAACATTAAAGGCCGTGTGTTTTCCCAGGACATACAGACAGGTGGCGCTGCTGCTTACTTGAGCACCATGTGGTAGTTGGAGTAGTTGAAGGAGTGTCCTCCCACCACCCACATCAGCCCAGAATGCACCAGAGCCTGGTGGGACGCCCGGCCCAGAGACTGAGCCGACGGTTTGACGCTGGGCAGCACCCAGAAGGCCTCAGTGGAGGGAACGGACAGAGAGCAGTCTGGACCTGAGAAGAAGAAGAGAGGGAGGAGGGACGCACGTTGTCTTGATTAGCATCTTTAAGAAGCACGGCCGTCAAAAGAATGACTGAGTAGTTGTGTGATATTCAGAGTTTAGTGTCATTGTGTGTAGCCTCCCTTTGGCTCTATGGGAAAAGCCACCACTACTCTGACCTCAGCACACTGCAGGTAAACAATAGTGTCACATTTTAGGGCTTTTTTAGGATGCTATGAGGTGAAAAATGAGCCTATTTTATATTATTTTATTGGTAAATTGCACAATTTTTTGTTGTCGTTCACAACCATGAAAACGTTATATTTACTGAACTTCCATTATCTATCAGTAAGGAAGTGAGCGTTATAAATAATAAATAAACATGAGTATACAATCTATTTTTGTTTAAGATTTGCCGATTGCATCCACTGATTACGAAACAAGTCGACAAGCCGTATGTCGCTGTTCTGAAAGATCACGAAGAGGAGGAATCCGTTCAAAAACAAAAATTAGAAACATGTATCGGACAACAATAGAGCCATAAATCCTCCTCACTTATGGGGCGGTTAAATCCCCAGCTGTTTTCTAACCGGGCCGGTTGGTCTGATTTATGTTTTAGCATCAAATGTCGTACATTAATGTTAAAAAAAGGCAGAAATAAATTGGGTAATCTGGCAAAAACAAAACGCTTAACTCAATAAACAGCAGGCAAGCGTTGTTTTCTTCACTGAACTTGCATAATTAAGGGACAGATCCCCTAAAGTGTCACAATGCAGGTATTATTCCATGTTTTTCATTGGTAGTGATTTATGAACATATGTCTGCAGACAAAATAGACCAAAAGAATCTTTCTAATTGAACTTGTGTTAACACTATTACTCCAGAAGGGGGCAGCATTTCATCATCTGATCTACCTTCACTGGACTGTAATGTCTGGTGAGGTTATAGTACAATATAAAAAACAACAACAATAATAATAATAATAATAATAATAATAATAATAACAATAAAGGATCAAATTGAGTCTGATTTATTTTTAGAGTAGAACAAATGTAAACAAACGTATTATATATAATGTTGTATTAATGAGATTACACACAATTTAATCAATAGAATACTAAAATATAATATTAAAATTGTATGTTTGGCATTGAGTCTCTGATTGATGCTTCGGAAAAAATATGAAAACAAACATTAATCAGTATAAAGCCTGGCATCTGGCAGCATCTGTATTGCAGCTATTGCTTTTTGTAAAGATGGTTGTTCCTTTTTCATATTCATTTTGTATTTTTAACTACACACCAGTGTAAAGTTTGCATTCACATACCAGAACCCGGTGGCTCATAAAGCTGCCCCGGGTGCTGCTGAGCAACAGCACATTGTTCACGAATGCAAGACAAACAACTCAAATAATGAAGCCAGGTAATGGATTTCCCGTAACATCTTTTGTTTTATGACACCAAACAGTATTGAATCAGGCAACATTACGTCGTAATAAACAGGGAAACGGCTGCCGCTGAGCTCCTGCATCTCCTCCTCCTTTTGTTCGTTTCCGATTCCATTTTCTCCCTGAACGATGAACAAAACTGAAACATCAATAGGACCCTCTTCATTACGGCCGTCATGAGAACTGTGGTATTTGTTTTGCAGAGCAAATAACCACCGGCATTGGCCTCGTTGGTGCTGCAGAATAATGATATGGAGGTGCAACAATGACGTATAGAAGTAATCCAATGTTGCAGAGTAAGTCTGGTAAGCATTGATTTGTGATTTGTTGATGGGTTAAAAACATCAGAAAACCAGACTCAATTAGGTTGAAATGTAAATGTTTGAAGCCATTTTTCAATATCAGTGTAAAACAGGTCCTCACTAGTCATTAAATATAGTCATTGAATACTGTCATACATAACCATATGTTAACATTTGATTTTTTTAACCAAATTTAGGCCAGTTTGATCTTCAAATCAGTAAATCAATGCTGACTGGGATCAGCAACATTACAGATGAAGTAATAAATAAGGTAGTTTAGATCAGTGGTTCTCAATGGGAGTACGTGAAGGTACATGAGATTTTTTTAAATATATTTAAAATTAGCATCCATTAAAAAATCCTTTAAAAATTGTGTAAGTTCAGAAACACAATTGTATATATTCTATATTAAATCAGACACTAATGGCACAGCGATGTGTATTACATCTTTTTTTTTCAACCCAGAATGCTTTGCGTTGGTTAGGGAGTACTTGGCTGAAACCACTGGTTAGATAATACACAGCACACTATCTCTGGCCCTTTCTCTTCCTTAAATCATCACCATCCTCTTCCTCCTCGATCCTTCCTTAAAATCTTTTTTTTAAAAACACGTCTCGCCATTCTGGCCAAACTCCAAAAACAGACCCCAGTTTCTCAGTTCCCGTCATGAGTTCATCCACACACCTGATTATTAATGTGCCCTGATGGAACGCTGCTGCTTCCTCTCCTCTCCCCTCCTGTCCTCCCTCCCTCTCACCTTGCCAGCTGTCGTTGCAGACGCAGAGCTTCTCCCCCGTCAGGTCGCAGTAGCCGTGGCCCGGGCTGCCACAGTTGCCCCGGCAGTACGGGATGTCGCAGGCTTCTCCCTTCCAGTACTCCTCGCACTCGCAGTACACGCGACCCGAGGCCGAGTTGGCCGTGCTGCACCGGCCGTGGCCCGAACAGTTGTTGGGGCAGGAGTTGATCCTGCAGGAGACACGCAGTCAGGACAGGAAGTGGAGGCGGTTCTTCAAGGTCATGCATTCTTTAGATAACTTTGAGATGGAGGTGAGGTGATAGCTGGCAGCGACGTCAGGCAACGACAGTGTTATGGTTTCTCTTGCTTTAAGTAAAGATACATTATTTAGCTCCCCTCATCAATATTTTTGTTTAAACATAAGTGTTTTTTGTGCTGAACCCCAGGAGACGTAACAACTGTGCAGCTTTTTTTTGTTCCTACTTTTCTCTGATAGTTTTGGGTTTCATACTCGTTTCAGCACTCTTTAATCACGTCTCACTGTTATATTTAGAAAGCAAGCTCTCGTAAAAACACTGCACAATTAGCCGTTGAAGAAAGTGGAACATGTCGCTGCTGATGTGTCCGATATGTTTCTCAGAAGTTGGCGGAGACCAAAGCAGAGCTCAAAGGAGGTCTTTTACAGAATTAAACAAAAATCTGTCTTGAATTTGCCATGTCAGGGCAGCTCTCAGTACTTTAACATAAGAATGGCTAAACTGGTGACCAGAACTTTGTGTGGTGTCCTTTTTTATGTTGAACAAATAACCTACAAGCCAATTGACAATATTTAAACCAGGATAATGTTCTCCAACTCATGAGGTTATGAGAAATAATGCATTCTGTAAGGGTCATTATTACTTATGCATCAATAAAAGATAGTGAAGCATGACTCCATTGGATCCATGATAAAATAAAATAAAAGCAGATGTACTGTAGCACGAAACTCAGTTGTTTGTTCTTATCGAGTCTAAATGCACTTATTGGAAGTGGCTTTAGACAAAAGTGTCTGCAATTAAATGTAATGATACAAGGATCCATGGGACGCGAAGGAGAGATGGAGCGATTTAATTCAAAAGAGACAAACGAGAGAAGCTTCAGTTAGAAGGACATAAAGGAAATGACACAAAGGAGACGGACAATGAGGGACAATTATATGTCCCCAAACTAGGACCTTTAATGGGCGGGGAAAAAAATGTAATGGCACAAAAAAAAATAATGATTTGCCAAACATAACACACAGTTTCTCTGTAATTTTAGATGAATACAGAAGTCAAGGACCAGAGGTAGAAAATCATTTCGTTTCTACGAAAAGCTTGTTTGCTGCTGCGACGAGAGGGTCGGCATGACAACCCTTACCCCACACTCAGTGTGTGTGTGTGTGTGTGCGTGTGTGTGTGTGTGTGTGTGTGTGTGTCTGTGTGTCTGTGTGTGTGTGCTGAGAGCCTCGAGGCTGTGGGCTGTCCTCACTTCCTCCTCTGTGAAGGGAAGGCCGTGGCTGGTTGGCACACTGTTCGCTCAATGCCATATTTCTGAGACATAATTTCTGACAGAATATTCTAACCAGCAGCGAATGAAAGGTTTAGATCTCAGCTACAACTATATGTTTTAATGGAGACAAATGTTTTTTTTTATTTGTGCCAACCAGCCCCATCACGTTGGCATGTCAAAATGCTAAAGTCACAAAATATGTCATTCAAACAAGAACCTGAAAACATGAACATTTTAGAGAATATCTTCCCATTTATTAAAACCATACAACATTTTTGGAGCGATTCATCAGTAGGAATGTCCAATTCATTTCTATGCTAGATACAAGATACGAGATTGGGATTAGCTCGCGGCTAATGATGCTAATGGTGGCAGCAGCGCGAACAGTGCCAACTACAGCAAAAGTGCTGTCAGAGCTAACGGCGTTTCTGGAGGCTGGATGCTGCGTCGGGGGCGGCGCCATCGGCGTAACCGCCAGATGAAGCCGTGAGCTAACCAGTGAGGCTCGCTCCAATGCACCGACATGCACTGAAGCACATGTGAACAGAGCAAGGATAACAACACGCACATGCCAGAGAGTGTTTTTTTTTTTTGTTGTTGCTATTTTGATGTTGAAAATGTTAAATACAGCTCCTTTTCAATATTGCTTTAATATTTCTCAGTTGTTTTATAATCTCTAAAAGATACCCCAACAAAACATGCATTGAGAGTTCGGTTCGGAGAGTTATGGGTAAACAAACCCGGCTCACGAAGCTACTATAACTCATCACAGACTTTCATCTTATATCCAAATGGAGCCGATTCATATGTCTGTTAACTAGAAAAGCTTTAAAGCTGAGTGACCTCCAGATGTTTTGACATACTGGATAAGTGCATGTCAAAGAAAGAAAACATCTCGATGTTCCACTTTTGTTTCTGTGGCTGTGTGCCGACCAACCAACCAAGCCCGGTCTCACCCGTAATACGTTTTCCATCATGGCCCATCACTACGGGCTCAAAGCAGCCTGGTTTGAGTCTGTGGGTAAGCTGTGGTGACGTGGAGTACACAGATGCACAGTACTGCTCTGTACTGTTGTACAAATGACCTTTGAGTATGGTTAGGAAACAGAAGCAGCACAACAAAGACCGCCTTAATGGGACTTCACTTTAGACATTAACGTTAGCTAGTTAGCTGTAGCTAGTTGGGTCCTTTTTTACTATGAAGAGGGTCCTTCGCCAAGTTTTCCTAAAAGCACCATGAGTTGCTTTAAGTTGAATACAAATGCATTGTTTCTTCCTATATTTTTCAGCAAAAGTCATACGAAAGTTTAATGTTAGGATGCACTGACAAACTATCATGAACACATAAAACTATCGCATACCATCAGACAGCTGGTATAACGGACCATTTTTAACAGCAGACACTTTGATTCGTTTTAGCAGAAACAGGTGAAATTAATTTCATTAACGATGACTCGGTTCCATTAAGTGTCCCAGTTATTCATTCCAGGGTCGGATGTTCCCCCAGCTCAATATCCTCTTAATATGACTCATTAAGGAGACCTATCAAAGAGTTTTATGTGGGAACATTGCTTTTTTTTCCTTCTCCCCCAGGTCAAATGTTAAATGTATGTAATAAAATTAGCCACTTACAGCTTATTTATTTAATTCAGCTCACAGGGTCATAGCAGATACAGCATCTTCTCAGGCCAGTATATGGACTTTTATCTTCAGGACGAAGGCACAGTATTCCCCAGGATGTGGACTAAAAGAGGCACCGCGTCTTTGGTCCAGCGCAGCATTCAGCTGCTTAACAAGACTCGGACACACGGTCTGAAAGCTGCACTTCTACTTGCCCTTAATGTCCTTTATCGATTTCCCAAAGTGTTTTTTTTTAATGATGTTTGGACGATGCTCGTGCTCTTTGTTAATTTTTTTGCTGTCATACATGGTTGTTGACAATCTCTTGATATTCTATTGTGCTCTTTGTGCAAAGCAAATTCACAATAGCCGACCCCTTTATACGTAAGCCATGAAATCTGCGGGCAAAACAGTTTTCCAGACTTTAGACATTAATATCTCCACAGTGGCTTAACATGTTTTTTTATACGCTTCAAACGGAACTTCAAACGTCTATCCCCCTCTGATCTTTTGCATGTGGAACTCACCAATCTCTGACAACAAGGATTCCAGGAACATATGAATGACCCCCATGCAAGCGCGGCAGCACTCACAACAAGCTACCAACCGTCACCGTTATTAATGACTCCTGCTAGGAGCTGCCAAAATGTCTGCTGTGAAAAAGGGTCAATTAGCTAGCTAGCTAGCTGCAGAAGTAACTAGCAAACGTTGCTAAGTGACAACTTCACGTTAGCTAGTGTTCAGCTGACGCTAATGTGAGGTTTGAAAAGGTATGAAAGCTGACTGGCTATTATTAGTACTAAATGTCCCATTTGTGTTTACAAGGACTCTAAATATGAATGGGCAGCTGAAGACGATAATGTTCTTTAAGTCACTCAGGAACTATTTATGCACCGCGTACATAAAGTTACATGACATTTTTGTCACATTTCACAGCAAGCTACCGACTTACACATCCAGACATGTAGCAACAGTGTCATTTATTTGTATTCCTGATATATTTTCCAGATCAATAGGTATATATACTGATGGCCGAAGAGCAAAACCTCCTATCGGAAAAATGCACTTTTTTTTTAAATACAAATGAAAAAAAACGTTTTATAATACAAAATACAAAGAAATGCAAAGAAGAAAAACACAAAGTGCAAATAGGAATGTCTCCCCATTTTTCCTGGATCATTTTGCAGATAAGAGATTTTGCACTTTGGCCATCGATATTTAATATTCACACTCTTTTTGTGGTCTCCACCAATTCCTAAGTAAAAAAATCTCTTTTAGTCTTTTTAGATGCTAGTTGTTGCACTTTCCTAGTTGCTAACTTTGCCTGCTGGTTGGTGCTGGATCCAGATTGAACAATGGACTTGTCAGACATTCATGCATCAGATTCAAAAGGGGAAGAGAGATGAAGAAAAGAGTTAGGGAGGTTTGACGTGGAGACGTACGAGTAGGCGATGCTGAAGCCGGTCAGGTTGTAGGCCGCGTCGCTGAAGAAGTGGAGCAGAGCGTAGCCGGACGTCGTCACGACCTCCGGGACCGTCTCATTGCCCCTCGTCTCTGGTACTACGAGACCGCTGAGAGAGAAACAGAAAGAGAAGGAAACTAAGAGAGATAGACAATCCCCCCTTTTAACAACAACCACAACAAAAACGCAATAATGGTAAAAGCATTTGCAGATGCTGCTTTATTTTATGCACTCTGGTCTAAAAGCACCATTGGAGAGCTATAAGAGAAAAAAATAAAGGATTTAATTTGAGCAATTGCAGGCCCCACTAAAAGATAGGACAGTGATTAGCCTTAAAGTAAAACAACATTACAGTGCAGAGTCGTATTTTTATTTTTTTTGTATCCGTTTGATGAGGTTTTACAGTTGGGGGTTGGTGGTTTCTTATTCGCTCTGCCTGTCTCTTTTAATAAATGCAATGTACCGCAAATGCACGCTCGCTCAAAATGAGGACTCAAAGCCTCCTCCCTGTGGAAACCACAGCCTTTTTTCCCCCCCAACATAAGTATGTACCCGTCTATAATAAACAATGTAAGCTTATTTATTGTTGGTAATTATGCGACGCAAGTCTAGGCTTTGTATATTCAAATGTTAGATAATCTTTCCTTGGTTGGAATAGACCAAATTAGCTCCTTCGCATCCTGGGAGCAACTGAACTCTCAACAGGAGATAAGCCTCAATTGAGCAGAGTAGAAAGCGGGAGGTTGTTAAATTATTGTGGCATTGCTTTTTCTTTTATTTTTATGAATACTCAAATGACAGAGTGCCACCCACATGCTTGTAGATTGTCCTTTGGGGAAGGGGGGGATTAAATATATATGCAATAAAGCTCCAGAAACAAGTGGTTTTCAGGGCTGATGTGAGTAATTGCAATATGTTCTATCTTTTATTGCTGCATTGTGGTAGTATGGAAATTATAAGGCCCTTTGTTTCCATATACGTGGAGTCATTTGAATGCATACGGGAAAAATTGTGGGAGCTATTGAAGCTGTGCCAATGGCTACCTGAGTCATTTCCATATCCACCCCCTCTCTCACAGCTCTTTCCTATTCAGAATGGCGGCGCTCACCTGAAGACAGCAATCAAAGGGGCGTAAATGGAGTCTCCATCATAGACGTACATGTGGTCCCAGCTGCACTCGGTGGCAAAGTGATTGAAGCGCAGCCTGAGTACTGCATTAGGACTGGGAGACGGGGAGAGAGAGGAGACAGAACACAGTACAGAAGGCTATGATAAAAAAAATACATTTGAAGAGTATAGATTACCTATATGCTTCATTTCATTCTCGCCTGCGATCACAAATTGACACACAGTGGCTGAGAAAAACCTTTTTGCTCTGTTGAAGTCTCTGTGGTTTCTCAATACAAGTCGACGTTTTGTTTTTCCATGTGCACTATTATCCCAATTATGCTTTTATATATATATTTCTTTATTCTGGTTTCATAACACCCTCCTATAAATTGCCACCTTAACGTGGTGGAAAGGTTTGTGTGCCCTAGTGAGTCTGGGAGAAAAAGATAATGGACGGTTTCAGAACTCTGAAATGAGCTCTTGTCCCAGTTTTGAGACACCTGTATTTGCTGAAAGTGTTTATGTGGCAGTGTACTCCATTCTGCAAGAGTATTATCAACAAAAGACCCTTTTATTCTGTCAAATAAATATGCCGATGACAATTAATGGAGTGTGTTTCATGGGAATTTCATATCCCAAATATGAGCAAAACTGGAATAAGATTCAAAAGCAGGACACTAGTGTGCATGTAATTATAATAAGTGTTGAGGCAAGCAATAAGCAGATGTTTTGCTATTCTAACTGGACCTGGGACTGAAAGTGGGAAGGGTGGCAAGAGAGGAAGACATATCCCCTTAAATGTTATGTTGATAGTTATGATATTTGATTTAGATCATTGTTTTGTGTACAAGTGGGATTCTTTTATCTGATAATGTTGCTGGAGAAAAGCCCAGTGGGTTTAAAGAAAAGTAGATGTACATCCACTTGGCACTGGCTGAATAATCAAAAGAAATCAGATTCTTAGTCTAACTGTCCATTTTTAACCTAATGGCAGCACTAAAAGCCTGGCATGAAAAGCCAAGATGTCAACAAAGTCATCAGAGACCATGAATATCAATACTAAACACATAGGCAATGAGGCAAAGTGATTTTGGACAAACAGACTATCCATTTGTTTCAAAAGTTGTCCCTTTTAATTTGTGTTTGAGTTTCGGTGTCCTCAGTACACTGCAAAAAAGGAATTTCAAGAAAGTAAAAAAAGCCTTGTATCAAGAAAATAAGTCATATTTGCCCAAAAAAGAATATTAATCTTGTCAAGCATGTTTTGATTAGAAAATATATCTAATTTTAGGAAAGTACTTTTCTTGATTTTTGGCTTATTTTAAGAAATCTTGTCAAGCAAAAAAATCTGCCAATGGGGTAAGTTTTTTTTGCTTTGATATAGGATGATTTGATTGAATATAAGAATGTTTTGCTTCTTTCTAGAAGGGCTGTTTTTGCAGTGTAGTTTGAACAAAGGCCCACGAAGCTCCATGAGACTAAAGCTGTGAAAAACCAACCAGAAGCCGCTCTCGAGTGCAAACTGAGAACGGGAGCCGCAAATTAGTACAAGTGGATCCAGTTGCACAAGAACAAAGACACGGTTGTTCTATTTAAAGCTGGTTAACGTCAGATTTAGAGTGCATTTACTTATCGGTAAGATATAGTAGATGGAAGGAGGTGAAGGGTGTTATTATTGATAAATCAAGTAGAGAAAAGAACATGCAGATATGTTTAAAATGCATTTTTTTCAAAGCAATAGATGTATAGTGGAGCTTTTAGTGGAGCTTTTGACCCGTTGGTGGTGCAGAAAGTGAGAGAATTCATCCGTCCCCAGTGGGCCGTACATATATCTGGAGTTCGTGGCATAGTTCAAATGTGAGTTAGAGGATTTGGGGCTATTTAAATTAAATGGATTTCGACTTCGCTAAAAGTATTCATATTCGTCTTTTCAAATATTTTACAGAGCCTGAACCTTCCTTCAATATTTTCCATGCAGCTAATATGGTCATCTGCAGCCAAACCTGACATCCCAGAGCGTCCACAGATTATGAATTAAGACATAACGCTAAACACAACGTATTCTTTCCAGATGTTTTGGTTCCAGGTGTCATTCAGTTCGTGGCTGTGACACAATGTCACATGATGTGTCATCAACAGTAATACATATAAACGTATACATGCAGCATTACAATACTTATCTCTGTGTGCATTGCAGTGAATGCCTCTCTGAGCAGCTATTGCCCACAAAGCAATGGAGCGCAATACAATACATACAAAGACTTCTTCTGCTTCTATTTACACAGTGAAAAAAAGAAAAAAGAAAAGCTTTCTCTATCGGATGCCCTTCAGCCCGATACAAAGAAATATCACAGTTTGTAACCAAGTAGAACAAAGTAAGATAAATGATGGGAGAGGAGGAAGAGAATACTTACTATCCTTCTATTAGCCAAGTGCATTTGGTCTTGTACTTGTAGTTCACTGGTCCGTCTGTGATTAGGCCAGACAGGTCCGTTAACCTACAGGAACACATACAGGTGGGGGGAAGACAGAGGTTTTAGTCTGGTATTCAGAGATAATAATAAAACGTCATATATACAAAACAAATACATCTGCACCAAACCGCTTTTTGCTTTCAAATACAGCCTCGATGCATTTATACAGCTGCTTCTCAAACTGACCACCCTCCCAATTCTCTTTTTTAAGATCCACTCTTAAATCAGGGATGCCTTGTCGTCTACTGGATCAAGTCTGATCTATTCTTAGAGCGACGGGGGGATCTGAGAGCGGTCCTGTTCCTCGTCTCGCGCTATTTAAGGAACTGGCAAAAAGCCAAAGGTTTGTTTCCGAAAACATCATCAGAACAAGCAGAAAAGAAAATACCCTCCGACATGAATAACATCATCTAAATCAATTCAAATTAGGCAATTCTAAATTGAAAAGTTTGAATTTCTGCCAAATAAAATAAATACAGTTGGTCGACCACATGATGAAACGTTGGAAAACTGACATTACATATTTTTGAAAAAACACTTTGAATCAGTTAAATCACAGCTGCCGCACAAAGGTGCATCCGCCCAACAGAACATGACGTTCATATTGATTTTCTGATCCCTCCCTGGCATATTCAATAATTCTTAATGCTCATGTACCTGTATCAAGTAGTGATTGCTAGATTTCCTTTAAAGATGATGGATGATGCTAATTAGGCGTCTAATTAAACAGCTGCATGGGGCTTGAGGATCACCTCGTCCCCGAGACACTATTGAAGCTTGTGTCTTTCTCCTTCTCCTGGCCTTTAATCAATAATAATAATTAAAAAAATTGTGTTTTCAGGAAAGAGATAGTAACATCACTATTTCTTGCCAAACAAAGCCAGGCTTGCTGCTTCAAGCGTCCATGCTAAACTGAGTGAATTGTTTCCCGGCTCGCAACTCGACAAATGAGATTACCATCAAATCGTTTCCTTGAACTCTCTGCGAGCCAACGAAGAGAAGCGTTTCCCAAAAACGGCGAGCGCCTTCAATGGTATAGCCAACGCGTGTATTATGTTGCGCCGCCTGAAATGCACCTGCTCATCTCATTAGAGTCCTCCTCCCTGCTACTGTTTCCTCCTCAGCTGACAGAGATCTAACGTTACACCTGCAGCATCATCTGCATCCTGCACTCCGGCTAAGTAGATTTCCGTGACTTCAGCAGCACGGCCAAACGCAGGAGTGTGTGGCCTCCCCTTTTGTCTTTCCTCATGCCACCGACTCCATCCTGCAGGAATACGTCCATCAGTATATTAGTAATATGCATGAATGCTGTAAATACTGTAGCAATGTGCTCAGCCGGCCCGGGGATTACAAGTGTGTCAGCCTGAGCCTGGAATGAAGGAGACACGGGTGGCAGAATAACAATATCCCTCTGAGCGGATAAAACATGACGTCGCACTCATGTCAAGGTAATACAGTGCATGTCGCTGTTGCCATGGCGACCCCGGCGTGACATATTCATGTGGCAATTGTAATAATCACATTGTTGGCTTGAGTGTATGTGTGTGTGTGTGTGTGTGTGTGTGTGTGTGGGTTGAATACCGGGCACACCTGTCAATCAAAGTAATCCCATTCCGTTGCTGCATATAGGGAAAAGGTGAAAATGGACACACGCACGCTGAAGACATCGCAGCGTGTGTGTGTGTGTGTGTGTGTGGCCACACTGGCACGCTGCCAGATCAGACAGGCAGCGAGAAAAACAGGGAGTGAAACTAATTCTTATTGTGTCTTCTGGGTAAGAAGGCGTGTAATGAGATTTTTTTTTGAATTTATTTAAAACCCCAGCCACATTGTGCCGTGCGGGGTTGACGCAAGCTAAACCCAGTCACAACGAAGCACTTAATAAGATTAAACTGAACATATCAATAGATCAAATTAGAATAAATGATCATAAAAAATGAGTGCGAGAGCGAAATCTATTTCGCTGTGAAATAAAAAAAAAACGAGGGGAAACATAAAAATGAAAAACGTGGCTGTTCAACTTTGGCCCGAGACGCGTCTGGATACTGAAAGGTTTACTGCTGCGTCCTCTGCCCTCTCTGTCCTCGCCGCTGCCGCCTTCCTCGGCGACGGGGTGGTTGTAGGCAGAGGCGGTCTTAACATAGAGGCATAGGTAGGCGGCTGCTTGGGGCCCCCTACCAGTGGTCGTAGTAGGGGGGCCCCCAACCAACCTTAAAAAGAAAAAGAAAAAGCCCCTTATCATCATGAACGCTTCAAAAGCATGGTCAATTGTATTAATATTCTTAAGAAATATGCTGAAACGTTGAAGTAGTAGTTAAAATGTCCAGTTCATGGTTATCTGTCGTGTCCCTACACCCCCTACTTTCACAATGAAATGGACTAGTCCGTCGGCAGAAAAAAACCAAAAAGGCAGTTTGACTATGAGGGCGACTACTTCAACTGCAGAGAGTTCTTCTTACACCTAGTTGATACTGCCCTGGTCAAGACGAGGGAGAGATTCTCATACATGGAGAACTTTTTGAAGTTGTATGGATTTCTCTACTCCACTGATGTAATGAAAAGCACCGTACAGACAGGCAATCTAGATGAATGCTGCAACAGGTTTGAGAAGGCAATGGAGGATGTGGATGCAGTGGACCTAAAAATTACAGGTGATGTTAAGTCTTTCCCCACACATCTCATCACCATTGGAAGTTGTTATTTTCTTACTTCATGATAGAAGAAATAAGCTAATTTTGTTCATAGACCATATTGTTAGTTAGTGACAATGTTTTTTATTATTACTATCATTATTATTTTACAGGTACAGCTCCTACATCTGCGCATCATGTTTGGAGTAAAGAAGTGTATGCAGGGTTTAAAGGGGATGGTTTTTTGTTCTCTTCTCCAACCTTTACTTCCCTGTATACAAGCTTTACCTTTGCCTATCCACCATTCAGTCGGTACAATCTTTTTTCGTTCTCTTTTAAAGATCGGATGGTGGGGGGGGGGGGGGCCCATACATACCTTCGCCTTGGGCCCCCAATTTGCTAAATCCGCCACTGGTCGCCCAGTCGTCTGAAAAGTACCCAAAACAGCTCCGTTATTCTGCGAGGAACGGACATTCGACTCGGATTGTACAATAATTGGATTGCTCTTTTAAGAATTTGCCAAAGGACCTTTAAACAAAGCAGAAACACACGCCACCACCATCATCATCATCATCAGCAGCAGCAGCAGCATCAGCATCATCATCATCATCAGTCAGGATGAGATTAAGAGCGCGCCGGGGCCAAATGTTGGGAGAAAACGAGAGAGAAAGAGGGAGAGCAGACAGATTGCAGCGCAGCCGGACACTGCCACAGTAAATGCTTGAATCCTGCCAATAAAAAACACACACACACACACACACACACACACAGAGAGAACACATATGAACACACTCACAGACACATGGAGGTTGAAAAGAGGTTAAAAAAAGAAAAAGGAGTGATAAAGAAAAGGGCCGTCTCCTCACTTCTTCCTGCTCTATCCATCTCTCCCATCCTTCCCTGATGATCACAGTTTGATCCTCTGGCTCTAATCCCAGATTTAAAAAAAGACACATATTCCAGTCATGTTGCTGCAATGCATTTTCAATGCCTGAACATATGTATTTAAAATTAGCATGAATTAAAAAATCCTTTAAAAATAGTTATTCAATAAATATTCAATAGTATAAGTGTAAATTCATAAACTGAATTGTATATATTCTATATTAAATCAGACACTGATGGCACAGCGCTGTGTATTACATTGTTTTTTTCAACCCAAAATGCCTTGCGCTGGTTAGGGGGTACATCACTGAAAAGAGGTGGCTTCCTCTATTTAAGAGGCATAAAATGCTTCATCCCAACAAAGATGGGCCGAGCATTGGTTGGTGCGATGCCATTGGTCCGACGGCTCATTATTCCAAAGGCCCACACTGTCCCTGCAATAAACACAGAAGGACAGAGAAGGCGTGACCCGGCCTCCTCTGCCTCTGATTGGCTCACCCTGATATTCTCACCCTCACAGTGACCAAAACCTAAACCTAACCAACCCGACCAACGAAGGCAAACTAGTACCAGACAATCACAAGCAGAGCGGGGGCGGGACATGCCTTCGACATCGTAGGGGGGAAAAATATCCCTTTCATTAATAATAATTAGCCACGTGCTTCTGTTTGTTGCAGGCCTTGTGTGTATTTTCGGAGCGATGGGTGTTTATTACAGACGGTATTTGGTTCCAGTCATCAGAACATTGGCAGATGTATTTGCCAAAGTGACAGCTAGAAAGCTGGCAATGAGTGCCATGTATGTGTATTGTACATTCTATACATAGCGACACTAAAATATGCTTGAACCAAGTTACTGTAGATTATTCATTCGTCTGTTCTTTTCTATTCCCACCTATCCTCTGCAGAGGGATGGAGTCCATTACAGAGCAGACACATACGGACAGATTCACACTCAAATTCATTCATTCAAATTGGCAACCGCAGTATAACATGTCTTTGTCCTGTGGGAGGAGGCTGGACACCTGCACAGAGAACATGAAGACAGCCTCCAGTCTGCTGCAGAATTCAGACTCAGACTTGTCTGTGCTTTGAGACAGGAGTGCGAATCGCTGAGGCTGTTTTTAACATTATGTTCTGATTGCTTTTTGACCTGTTTATTGAAAACATAAATAATGTATTTTGTCATTAACAGCATCCCCCAAAAGATGTATTCTCATCCAATAAGTCAGTGGGGGTATGCGAGATGTATTTGAAATATATTCAAAATTAGCATCCATTCAAAAATCCTTTAAAAAATGTTATTTAATAAATATTCGAGAAAATACAAGTGTATATAATAAGTTCACAAGTTCATAAACTACATTTTATATTCAGTCGGCTATTCAATTTTATCATCCTAAAAACACTGGCACATCTGGGTACACACCACTAAAAAAGGTTCAGACCTACAATAAGTGTTTAATCATCAGAGTAATGAGTAAAATACGTCATCGTTATTATTCATTATCTCCTTAGAATTAAAGTTTTAAGCGTAGAGAATGGAATCGTGACAAAGCCTCGGTGTGGCTCTCCTCACGCATTTCTTGGTTAAGTGGAAAACTATGCAGAGAGGCTCAGCCCATCTATAAAAACATGCGAAAGGTAGATCCCATTCATAGTTAATGAGGAGCTGACTGGAGTGGCCTCCGACAGCCCCAACAAACCATCACTTCAAAAACGCCTCTCCCATTAATCCTCCCAAAAGAAGGCCCGCCTTAGAAGAAGGCACGCATACTTTATGTGCACACTTGCAGACGCAAGACACACACACACATACACATACACACACACACACACACACACATTGAGGGTACAAATGATGACAGAGACAGCAGACAGTCTCCGAGTTCACAGCATGAAGTTAAAGTCACATGTTTTAAAGATTCCACAGGACTAAAATCAGGGTCCACATACACAAACACACACACACACACACACACACACACACACACACACACACACACACAGGGGAGAAAGAGCAGAAGGTGATGGCGGCACAGGAAGCATGAAGGCAGAGACAGATGAAGAGACCGAGAGAGCAGGGAGATAAAACGGAGACACAGACGAGGGGATGAGGTATAGAGGAAGAGAGTCCGGCACCCTTTGAAATATTCATCTGCTCCGGGTGAATAATTGATGGCGTACAGAAGACAGATGGATGAGGGATAGACAGACAAATGGATGGAAAGAGAGCGAGAAGGATGGAGACAGAGACACATATATATATGAGGGAGAGAGAGAGATGTCTTCAGGTAATAAAGGTACAAATGTCCTGTTCCGTTTTCTCCGTCACCGCCTTCACAGGTCGGCCATGAACGCTCGCCCAACCCTTACGTCACCACACACCTTAGTCATGGAAGCACAAGTCACTTATGAGTTCTCTCTGGACACGTGCTGGCGATATCTGCATCTGGCGTCTACATTTCCAGCCATCACACATTTTTATCTCAAAGATATTTCCGATGACGTTTTCCAAAAAGTTGCCTCAATAACGCCACAACGTGACTTTGCTTTGCAGGCAGGCCGCACAAAGCAGCAAACATTAATAAAAGATGGAACGAAAGAATTAAACACTCACATCATTAAATATGAATGATTACAAATGGACGAAGGGGCCTCGGCAGTTAGATGACCAATGAGCGATTAGCCAGGTGGTACGCGTTGTTATTCAAAGAAGGCCGAACATGAATTTGTCCGCGTCAATTTAAGCTAATTGGCCGGACACAATGGAGGAATGCTTCAATCAGCACTTGGTTTAGCGGCCCCCCAGAGACCCCCAGAGTCCCTGCATGTCACGCTATTTCACTGATGAACACTTGTGGAGGTAAGCAGGAAGCTAGCAACGGACCAGCTAGAGGCGGACGAAGACTGCTAGCTTTAGTGAATACAGTTGTGAACAATGCAAGTTTCATATATATTCAAAAACCAAGGAAATGAGTTGCGACTCACAGCTACAGCTCCCAGGAGCTTTTGCCAAAAAGGCCGGGCTCCTTTTCTATAGTGTCACACTGCAGCCACACAGCTAATGCATCAGCAGAATTTAAAGCTAATGCGCTTTAATGGCAACACGAAATCTAATTACGGCGCTATTAGCTTTTAAGGAGCAACAGCCGAGATGCGACCAGACGGTGTGACGTGACACCCCGCCTGTCTCCCTCTGGGAGGGAATTACACAACCAAAGTTAAGTAGACGGTCCAGTCCACGAAAAGAAGAAGAAGAAAATGAAGTTAGGACTGTGTGTTTTTCAGGACGCTTGAAAAAAAAAAAAGAAGCTTTGTTGTATTGATTTTCTCTCTCCCGCACGACAACAAGACAGACATTCAGAAACCACGGGATTGCGCAACAGCGTGGTGACACATTGACGCGAGAGAGAAACACAAAAGTCGTGAAAACAACCACAAGCAGCCGTACAAAAGGCCTTCAGTGACGTCGTTGGAGTCAGCTGAGAGTGACTTCACCGCCAGTAACAACAAGACGGACCGCGGCCGGCTTAACCCCTCGCACTGCACACTTTGTCTGCTGAAGGAGGGAGAGGTATTCAGAAGTGACTTCACTTTGCAACAATGTCCTCCCTCATGAGAAAAAAACACACACGTTTGAGCAAAAAGGAATCATAAAAATTCACAGGCTTGATAGTCCTCCAAGAATAACAGCGCTCCCTGCCTGTACGGTCTTGGATGGCCATATTTAGAAAATACGGCTCAAGGCGGTGACTCATTCCAATGAACCCTGAAATTCACAACTATGCACAACACGCTGGTCAAACCCCTCCCTTCGTTAAAACCGAGACTCAAAACTCGCCAGCATGTTTTCCTTTCATCTGACTGCAAAGAGTTCTCTTTTCTTGGCGCTTTGTTTTTGAGTGTGTGTGTGTGTGTGTGTGTGTGTGTGTGTGTGTGTGTGTGTGTGTGTGTGTGTGTGTGTGTGTGCATCCATGAGTCCGTCCACTTGCATTCCAATCAAGTCACAAAATGCAATCAATTGGACAAAAATAATGCCAATAAAACGTTAAATGGGATCCATTTGTTGGTGGTTGACATACAAATTAAACATAAATTACATTTTAGAAAAAGACCACACAAACACCAGACTTTCAACCCACGAGACTGGTGTACGACATTGCACTGCGGGTTTGTTGCCCAGACTCCAACGTACGTTTTGGAACACAATGTCGACCCGAAAAAAGAAGAAAAAACTGAACCAATAGATTGCATTTCGAATATTTTCTTCGACCAGCAATGGCTCTCGTTGTTGTGGTGACACTTTCTCAAAACCCCTTTTGTTTGAATCCCATCCTCTGAAGGACTTTAATTGCCCAATTAAAAAGGTGGTATTGTCACATTCTGCATCAAAGAGCAGCTGAAGATGGTACAACCCGAGTACGGGTCATGTGACTTCTGCTGCGTGGCTCTGCTCTGACTGTCTTTACCGTACCGTAAAAGTCGGGTTACAAGCCGCTCCTACCTCCGGCCAGTGTCCCCGCTGTAGCAAGCTAGCAGCAGCGCTAGATAGCGCTGCTGCTAGCTCCCCACTGCTACTGCTGCTGCTACTGCCCGCGTGCCCTCTGCCCAAGTCGGGTGTCGAGCCGGGGCTGGTCCCGCTATCAGAGAGCTAGCGGAAGTTAGCGAGGAACTAGCGAGGAACTAGCGAGGAACTAGCGAGGAACTAGCGAGGAACTAGCGAAGCACTAGCAGGAGCGCCAGCTGGCTACAGCGGGGAGCTAACGGGGACGCTGACTGAAGATAGTAGCGGCTTGTAACCCGACTTTTTCGGTCAGTCTATTCAATAAAGCAAAATATAATATGTACAAAGAAGGTTTTGCTCTGTTCAGCTGAGACAAAGGCCTCTCCTGTTCGATTGTGAATAAATAAATAGGTGCTTATTTGAATTCTGTGCATGTATTAAGTTCGTTGAAAGTGGAAGAAAGTTACACCCCGACACAGTGGGATGTGAATTAAAGTTCAGTGAACAAAAGTGCAGTGCAGAGAAGCCCCACCTGCAGATATTACTAATGCACATGGACTGATTTATTGATTTAGTCGTTAATGATCCAATATCATCCTGATACGCCTTTATTTTGAAATTCCCATGACACATCTATGTTACCATTTTTGTCCAAGTGTTCCTCCTTTTCTACTAATCCCGGTAATAAAACTGTCAAATAACATCGTAGTTCCTTTTTTGTGAGTTTATATACATGTAACTGATTATGTTAAATAGGCATATGCTATTGTGTGATATTGATAGCAGGCCTCTGAATTGATTAGAAATTGGATCGTGGCAGAATTTGATGAGATCAGAAAATATTGTTCGCCGTTCAGAATAATCACTAAAATGTAGTATTGTGAAGTAATTTGCATTAAATATAAAGTACAATCAGCATGATGGAAATGACAAAAAATAATAATTTTGAGCAGAGAAACCGTGTATAGATCTTTACTATAAATCTAGTCCATAAAACAAAATAAAAACGAGTGGCTGATGAAAGGTTTTGTTCAGCTGAGGGTCTGTTTTGTTAAACCGGGAATTCATACAGAGCTGCTAATTTGAATTCTGTGCATGTATTTAGTTTGCTTGAGCATGCCGTAAATATCAAAGTGGAAGAAAGTTACACCCTGCCACAGTGGGATTTTAACTAAAGTTCACTTTCATGAGGTAACACCAGTGGAAAGAAAAGTGCAGTGCTTAGCAGCCCCGCCAGCACTTCACAGAAACATCTAATGCAATCTGACTTCTTTAAATCTCTCGTGCATTTTCATTTTTCTGGTATCCACCCAGACTCCAACATAACAAATAACTTACAAGTCACAGACAAAGCTGCAAAGCAGCTCTTCATGAGGTCCAGTTTCTCATAATGGGCACTAAACGGGGACATGCCAGCTGCTCTGTGATGCTTAAATACGTCTGAAGTACCGAGCAAATTAGAGGTTTGACCTGCCGATGGAATTCAAAAAAGGAATGGAAGCCAAAAAATATCAACCAAATGGTTTTTCCACAGAAAAATTAGGTTGATGCATCCTCTGTGGACACTGAATGTCTGTAAACTATTTTGTGTCAATTTTACCGGCAGCATGGGCAAATAAAAATACGTTCAAAAGTCATTGAGCAGTAAAATAAAAATGTAATTCCTCTGGTAGCCGAGTTTGAACAATGGACATTTATTACAAACGTTTTAAAATATATATTTTTCTGGAGGCTTAAAAATAACAAGATTGAAAAAATGAGTGCAACGAAACGTCGAGGGATCGTAAAAAGTAAAGTTTCAACAACAATAGGTTCATGCAAACAATACACAATTACAAGACGTGTCATGTCTTCCTGACTTCTTTCTTCTTCCAGCAGTTAGTTTGCATTATTAATTATGTATGTTGCAGTAATAGTACAGTACATACAGGAAGTCGTTGTAGTAAATATAGCCCTGTTTTCATGTTTGTAATGAATGTATTTTTCGTACATATTCAACCCAATTAAATAGCTTATTTTTTACTTGAAGAAGTTGTGGAGATAAATGCCCTTTTTATTATGAATTTCAACCCTTCTAAGATCCTACTGTAATAAATTCAAACACTGATTGATTTACCATCGTTCAGTAAACCGTGAGTTATTTTAATATGTGCTTCTGTTGCTTTCTGTAATCATGATGCGACGGCGTTCACTCAGCTGTCTGATGCCATCTTGCTTTGACCTTTCTCGGCTTATACAACGTCCTTAAAAAAAAAAATCCATTATTGTCTGCGCGGACAGATGGAGTTATGGAGCTTTGTTTTTTTTTAGAAATATGAGTTATTATAAATGTCAGTGTGATTTTTGAATGAGATTTTCCTACTTAGAGAGTGGAATGGTATACGCTCTATTGTGTGGTTACATATTATGGTGGAAGCATATTACCTCATGCCTGGCACACAATGATTAGGACACCGAAGCAGATTGAATTTGAAAATATTTGCTCAAATAATTCACTGTTTTTTGTGAGTTTCTAGAAATCCCCAGAGGGAGCAGATTAAAATGTATGTTGTATATATATATATATATATAAATATATATATATATATCGACTCTGCCCTGCCACAGCTGCCTTTTACAAGGCTCCAGCACACATTAGATCACGCGCACCAGCGCCGGCATTATCTTGCCCCGGGCCGTGCATTCAGTGTCCAACTTCCACAGCATTTAGCTTTTAGCATTTAGCATTTTGTGCGGAGTTCAAACAGTCGCCTGATAGAGCGGCGAGCGATATTATCGGCGCCAACCTCTTGAACGCGGTGCAAAACTCTCGCAGTGGGTGAAACGCACGGAAGATAGCAGCAGAACTACATGAAGCCGGTGATGGATAACCAGACGCCCCGGAGACGACGGCTGCATTGTTCACGCCGACGAGCACGCACACGCACATATACACACATATACACACACATATACACACACATAGGTGCAAAGGCCAAGAGTTAAGATTGAGAGATCTGTGTGGTGTGTGTGTGTGTGTGTGTGTAAGTGAGTGTGTGTGCACGCGTCGAGGGAGAGCAGAAAGTGGAGATGAATGGCCAACAATTGAATAACCTTGACCTTCTCTGCAGATATCCTTTATTAAAAATCAAGAAAAGCCCTTCTACTGGGAATAACGAGAGCAGAGCGTGAGCGTGTGAGAGTGTGTGAGTGTTCGTGATTGATGCTACTAGGTCTCTATCACCTACGGTATAGTCACGGACCAACGACTCTCACACCGGAGCATCATTCATTGCCAGCCCCCCCAATCTCTCACTCTCTCTCTCGCACTCCCTCTCTCTCTCCAACACACACACACACACACCTCATATGGATCCTCAAATAAGGTCAAAGCAACGCTAAGAGGAACATGGCACGTTTAAATAGAACAGAGTCAACTGAAGAAGAGAAGAGAGCAAGTAGAAATAAAGGAAGAGGAGAGGGAGAACAAATGAGTAAATAGGATGATACAGAAAAGGGGGGAGAAAGAGGAGTAGAGAAGAGGAGGAAATGAAGGAACAAGGAAGGAGAAATTACGTTCCCGTAGTATTTTCTCCAGGATTATGTTTGTTTTTGATCTCTCGTAAATACGTTTCTGATCGAGGTCCGTGGTCCACGCAAGGAGGAGGTCGAGGCGGAAGCCACCCAGGAGATGATGTCCGTGTCCCGCGTGAAATCAAAAATCCATATGGACATATTTTTTTATTCATGTCCGCAATTTAAACAACGCAACGATCGTATTTATTTTAAGCCAAACCGTGGCGTTTCTACCGAGCAGTTTTGTTTTGTTACGATTTAGAATCTCAACCACCTGTTTACGACTGCGGCCGTAATCTGGGAGAAGATGTGTCCGTTTCCCCCGAAACGTAAGTGAGACGCAGGCAGTTTAGTTGCACAGGAATGTCATTGTGTGGCAGACGAGGAACAAATAAAAGAGGGAAGAAAAAGTGAGAGAAGTAAAAACAAAAAAAAGAGGAGGAAAGTTAAGGGAGGGGAGAGCTGAGAAAACTATAGAATACAATGGAAAGACAATGAGAGAAGAAATGAGGAATGGAGAAGGGAAGACACAACACACACACACACACATCCTCCACTATCACACACACACACACACAGCAGGCTGCATACCAATGTGAACATCCATACACATGAGGTGACTTTGCTTTACCCATCTGCCTCTGTGGGATATGAAAGTCATATTCAAATACTCTCCCTCTCTTGTTTGAGCAAACAGAGCCATGTGTTCCTCCGGTTCCTCAGCAGAACCTCATCAGTCCTCGGGCTCCGACCTGAGAACGGGGGAGTCTCCTTAAGGACTCTCCACACTCGAAAGGTTAATAGACTTTATGAGTCCGTCTATAAGCTGCTGCCCCGAGGTCCTTTACCTTGAGAAAACCCCAGAAATGTAATGGATAGGGGGGGGAATTCACATAGATATAGATTACAACGGTCCTCTGAGATTTTATCACACGTTTTTAATTTAATTATGACCACAATTCATTATCTTTAGGTGATGATTTCAGCTGCTTAAAGTCGACCGTTACAAATGCTTGATTTGGGTCAGGTACTCATCAATGGGGAGCGATGGCCCCGATTATTTTTGCCCACGCAACGTATTTTTAAATTGCCACCTCCTTCTGGTCACTGCAAGTCTCCGTCCACTGATAAAAAGTGAAATTCAGCTGAATTCAGGTGCTGCGGTTCCCTTTGAGAAGGATGACATCATCAGTTTGATGGAGGCAGAATGAGGAAGTCAGGTGATGAGCGAGCGATCGTTGAAAGGCAGAGCTCAACAGCAACATCTGAACCATATTTCTGTGCCGTTTTTTCGCGGAGCTATTAATGGAAACATCGCAGAAAACATCGTACAACGCGGATCCGCGGTTGCAGATGCGGAACTGTTAAACCACCTGTTGATTATTGATTATTGTAGTAATGTTAATGTTCCTTATCTTTCTCGTCCAAATAAGTTCAGGAGTTTGTTTATTGTCTGACTGCTTGTGTTTCTTGAAGGTCCTCCACTTGCTGAGTGACCTTCATCCGAACCTTGACCCCTATAATCCAAATCAATGACGGATTCCCTCATTTGCTCCGTCGGATACGTTGGGTTTCATTTGCAAATGTAAATATTAGATTCTAAATCCAATTCCTGAGAGGTACGGTTGGCATATCTGCTTCCGATAACATTAAATCATACACTTTTGCATTCAGGGACTCCGGTCCTTGAGATACATTTGCTACCAAGATGATGGAATGACGTCTGGTTCAGGGACGTCAGTTCAGCAGAGCTCTGCTGTCTGACTACTGACATGCTTACATCATCTTTACACTCTGGCCTCACTACGTTTACCTAAGTTGAGGATCAGAATACTCTTTCCAGCACCGGTTGCTGCACAACATGGAGACGTGCATCAGTCCTGCTGTCACGAGCCCAGTAAAATAAAAGGCATTTATTATGATGTGACAAATGAAAAAGGAAGAATTTGTCACCCAGCCGTACGGCATTAATCAAACTGCAATCTAGTCCCCTGGCAGGCGGCGAAAAAATCTTTCAGGAAGTCGTGTTCAGTTCATGAATCCTGGAGCCGGCCTTTGAACCCACCCCGAGTCGGTGAAGTCAAACATAGGCTCCGTTTTTACACTCGGAGTGGAAGCTATTCCGTCTTCTGCGTCCCGACGCGGCGCGACAGCACATTTATCACCACAGTGTGTGCAGAAATAGAGCCTTTATTACAGTCTGACAACGGGCCGCTGTATTATTACAGAGTTTGTACCCGGCCCTGATTATATACTGTGTCCCACAGCCAGCAGGGAGGGTGTGTGTGTGTGTGTGTGTGTGTGTGTGTGCGTGTGTCTGCCCCTATGGTGAGCCCCATCACATGTGGTCCGCATTAAAACCCTATTGTGTGTTACGGGGCTGCAGAGCGTTGCCATGCAGACTGAAATCACTATCCCATGTTGTCATATTATGGGATGGCTTCCTGTAGTGTGTAAGCACACACACACAGACACAAATCCCCACACCACACCCAACGTGAGCTCGCTAAGCCCTGCATTCGCCCCAGCACATGCTGCCTCGTACGTCACAGCTGTCCCGTTAACACGCCCCGCCGTAAAGAACAGCAGTAAAGGGTCGAAAATAAAGAGCAGACAAATGGAAATGATCACGAAGGTATCAACGGCGGAGGTGGCAGGGGGGGGGGGGGGGGGGGTGAAAAGATGAGCTATCCCACGGTGACGTAGCTCCCATGAGGAGTGCTACCTTGTTGCCTCTTTGGCATATTGAGATGTGCGTGAGTGTGCGGATTGGACGGCATCTCGCCTCACCAAAAGGACCGCCGAGGGACGAAGTGACCGGCCCAGGAGGAGCGGCTCTGGCTGAAAAAATAAAGTGGCATGAAAAGTGAAACAAGGCTTCGGGCTAACCCCAGCGATGGCAGGTCGGGGACTGTTCACAGAGAGACGGCTCCATCGTGACGTCCCAGCTCGTGCTGCACTTTGACAGGCGGGCTTGCAGGGAAATAGAGCCGGACCCAGGTGGGACCACAGGAGGTAGCCTTAGTTTGTTTGGGGAGAACTTACAAACCAAATGTGCAGACGTGTAGGAGATGAAAAGCTTTACTGGAGCAGTGCTCGTCTCACGGAGCGGCTAACTCAGCTGCTGGGAAACTAGGAACAGCTTCAATACCTCTGACTTTCTGCCATGCTTTTCATTTTTTTTACCCAAGTCCAATTACATTTTGTTGGGGGTTTATTTAAAAAACAAATTAGGGGACTGTTCACTCTATTGGGAATAATGGCATGCACTTTTCAATGTCCCACTTGTGCGCTTCATGGAAAGAATCAAACACTGGATGCTCGTTCAAATGGTACAAATATTTCCTGTGGATAAACGACCAGGACCTAAACAACAAGGCATCAGGCCTCGGGGAACGTAAGTGAGGTGCTTGGAGAACAGCGGGGCGTCCTGGTGGCTGAGTGCGAAAGATGCAGATCGCCACGTCCCCGGTTTGACACCATCAGGCGCATCGCATGGGAGGGTTGCAATTTTTGACGTTTTAGGTTTCTTTTTTTTCGACAATTAGCTCCTTCATACAAAACAAATATAGAAAATCTGCCTTTTTTTCTTCTTCTTCTACTTCTTCTACTCTATTTTTAAAGATGTGGGTTCATTTCCAGACACCTCCCGTAGCATTTAAGGCCATATGCAGATTTACACATCTAGTTTGAGAAAACCAAGACGAACCTTTCCGCTGTCTCCTCCGGGGCTGACGGGGGACCGCACATATTTTGCTTCACAGGTGTATAAAATCTGCCAAGCAGAATAAGCGCCTCAGGCGATACCGAGCAAGGCGCTGCAGCGAATGCGAAGCTCTGACCGCGCCACCTGGCAGGAAGTGACAGGACACGACAACATGACTGCGCACCTCCAGGCGCACTGTGTGTGTAATAAATGCGAGTACCAGATGAATGTGTAACTGTTTATGACTTTTCCATCACTTATTCTCCTCAGATACTCAGAAACTAGCATTGATATGGGGGTGGTAGGGATAAAGAGAGAGGGGGAAGATATGCAACAGCGGTCCCGAGGCTGGAAACAAACCTCGGACGTTGCGGTCCACGGGTATGCTGCTGTGGTAACCAAGGCGCTCCATGATTTCTTGAGTTGTGGCCAAAAAAAAACGTGTTCTGCGAGGTCACAGCGACCTTGACGTCCGATCGGCAATCTCCAATCGGTTCATCCTTACATCCGAATGCAACGTTTGTGCCAGAAAAGGCGTTTCCTGAAATACCGCGCTCACGAGAACGGGGCGTACTCGAGGTCACGGTGATCTTTGCCCACCGAAATCTAATCGGTCCATCCTTGAGTGCAGGTGGACATGTGTGCCAAATTTGGAGGCATTCACTCGAGGCGGTCCGGAGTGGGACGGGTCTGCCCGCGGCCGTGAGAGTGCAGCATGAGGGGTGAGGAGAGAACACGGGCAAACAAACCAGACATGAACACAAACAACCCGGGGCCGGCGCCCGCCGTAAACACACCCGCCCACCACGTGTAGATACAGACACACACACACACACACACTCACACAGAAGACTACCAAGAAATACACAGGCGCACGCCGAAGCCGAGCCAGCATGTCTTAGCGATGAAATCACTTGTGAGAAAAACACCGTTCGGGAGCGAGAGTGGGAACACGGCTTTCGCTGGGTGGATCGCAGGAAAATCAATTGTGTGTGTGTGTGTGTGTCTGTGTGTGTGTCTGTGTGTGTTTGTGTATGCTTGCATCTATTGGGACAGATGAAGAGACGAGAAGATGGAAGAGTGAAAGAAACAGAGAGGAGGGTCTGAATCCAAAGAGATGCTCCCTGCCAAGAAAATAACTCCGGCTTCAGCAGAGATTCAGAGGATCATCTACACACAGTCGGCAATCAAAACCTGACCACACACACACACACACACACACACACACACACACACACACGCACAGACGGATTGTAAAGCTGCACATGTGTTTCTGTGGTTGCTGCTGAGCAACTCACAGCTTGGTTAAAGCTCAAGGAAGGACAGAAACACACACACACACACACACACAACACACCTTGTTTGTGTTTCGCAAACTCAATACTTTCTGTTTGCTTACCACAGTAAAAGCCTGGGCTTTTGTTTGCAAGGCTTTTGTGGTGTCGTCGACCGCGAGGAGTCTCAGGTGGTCACTGGATTGGCAGGTAAAAAGTGTGTAGCAATTTCCCAGTACTTGACTTGCATGGATTCGTTTGAAACAAAGGACGACCCGACTGGAAAGGGACCCAGTAGGACTGAGTTCATTATCGTCCAGATGGTAATCAGGCCAAATGTGGGCAACTGGAAGAGACACTAATACGAGAACAAAAACACTCGCAGCTGCATGATGCTCCACTTAAGGTTATGAACAGCAGCATATGTCATTTTTCCTGCACTTCACAATTCACACACTGCCTAAAAAAAACATTTTCTTATGTGGTGATATGTCTGATTTGAGAGTCTACTTGGATCCACTCAGGTCAGATCCGAGACATTACATTACATTTTGCTGGTTAAGTGTCTTGCTCAAGGACACAAGGACCTGGAATAGCAGAGCCGGGGTTCGAACCACAGACCCTCTGACTGAAGATGGGCATGCTAACCACTGAGCCACTGTCGCCCCCTGCAGTTACAGATGGACACGAACCGACCTGAGTGGAAGGACCGTGGTTCGGGTTAAAATACCGGCGGCACGAACAACGTTCTCTTGGATGGAAGACGGGTTTTTGTTTGTGTTGCATGTCTGTTTGCTTTTGACCTCTCTCGTGGTCTTTCATTCTTGAATGCATCAACTAAATAAATTAAAATCTTCTCCAGAAGATGAAGAAAAGGAAAGCAGATTTTCAGCCAGATCTCTCGTTTTGACTTCATCAAAAAGCCAGACTAATGAGCCATATTGAATCCTCCGTTATACTCCAATGGAAGAGATCTTACATCAACACTTGTGCCTAATGACCCAGTGATGGAGGGATGCTCGACTGTACCACACACACTAATCTGATTACCGTACAAGTAGCAAAGGAGGTGAATGGAGAGTGTGTCCGACGGGTCGTGCAGACGGCCAAATGACTATTGATCCGCTGAGGCTGTGCGGGGCATGACGGAGAGGTTGTGGCATCATCATTATGAGACAGAGATTTAATGTGCAGGCTAGATGCTTCTCTTATCGACCGCCTGGAACAATTGGTGATGTATTTCTCCGTAGTTTCTACTCTAGTGTAGAGTTCTCCAGTGGTGCAAACATAAAAAGTGAAGTTAGACAACTCCCTACTCGGATACTTTGGGTTGCAACCTGTTGGTTGATTGGACCGTCTCCTCAAGGCCTTGGCCCAGAGCAAGGTATCTCAAAATCTAGATTTATTTTAAATGGTGTTCAATTCATGGTCCCCAGAGGATGATTCCTAATGGCCTCGGTATTTTTCTGAGGCAATCGTGTGTCACAAACCTCTCATTTGTGACCAAGAAGTCTGAAAACGCTCTGAAAATAACCTGGTCGCTGAGTCCAGTGGCAGAGCCGGATTCACAGGACATTTGGTATGAATAGTCACGGTCCCCAGAGGACCGGCCTCGTTCATTTTGTTGAACATTTTGCCTTCACTTACATTTTATAATATCTCACAAACAGCTGATGAATTTAAGAGAGTAATCCTTTCGGAAGCTTTTGTGGTTAAGTATCTGTTGTGCTGCCTTTATGATTAACACTTTACTAACGGAGATCGTTGGACTTTTGTTGCAGGTGATGAACTGAAAACCCGCTGTGAAAGGGTCTAAAGTTCTAAGACGAAAAAACACAGACAACTCCCAGACCGGGTCACGCTAAAAAGCATACCCTCCTTTATTGTCTATGTGACTCTAAATGGGATCATATTTTACTAAATGAACGTCATGCTGTATTGAAGAAGACTTGAAACTAGAGATTGAGACATAAACTCATGTTTACAATGTTTACTGAGGGAATAAATCAAGAGAAAAGAAGAGTCATTTTCTCATAGACTTCTATACAACCAGACTTCTTATTTAAACCAGAAGAGTTTCCCCCTGCTGGCTAGTAGGAATAATGCAAGTTGATGGCACTTATTTGTAAGAACCGGGTGTTGCCGCCTGGTCGTTAACGCAAAATCTCCCCTCAGTGAGTCCAGGACTTGTTGTTGTTGTTGTTGTTGTTGTTTTATAGGAAAGATTTTTCTGCAACGGTTGCATTTAAATGGGAATGTGTGTGCGTTCTATTTCTGTGTTTAAAATACACAAAAGCGGTAAATTGTCACATTTGACAATCTGGTAATTTAGCCAAATAAACAAATAATTATCCAAACTTTCATCAATGTGTTTTCTTAATAAAGTGACCATTTAAAGTGACAACTAAAAATATCCTGGTCATAATTCATTCAAGAGAAAGTCCCAGCAGACAGCCAGAAGACTTTCTTAATGCAGCGCCAGTGGGAAGCACTAATGATGATGTCATCAGAAAAGACCTTTACCATGACTGCGTTCTAAATTGCCTCCTATTTATCTCTACAAACGGCAGCAGTACGCAGTCAATTGGGAAGTACTACTCCGTTAGAACATTGCACCATGAGCTTTGACCCTCTTGCTCATTTATCCGCTGCACAGAGGATTGTGAGTCAGTAGAGCCAGAAAAACATGATGGCTCGTGTGCTGGAAAATGCGACAGAGTGCAGTATGGACATCCTGGTATTTTTTGGCACACTGCGTCTGACAAATTATGTATTGGGACAAAACATTCTGGCATATTTCTGGCATACTAAATAGTGCGGTCGTGTTGGAACCCACAGCATCTCTCTGCAGACCGCGACAGGCTCAGGGGAAGAACGTTGGATTGGTGGGCTTTGATTCATGTAGTACATCCACCAATCCAACTGTGTGTGTGTGTGTGTGTGTGTGTTGCCCTTGCTTTCGCTCTCATCACAGCAGGATTAACACACACTGGACAGATGGCCATCCCATGCACCCTCCTTCCCCCTCCTAAACATTCACATGCTTTCTCAGACACACACACACACACACACACACACACGCAAAACACCCTACAACTCAGCACACTGCGGTGGCAACTTCAGTTCACAAGCTGTGTCATCATCACTGCACACTGCCTGAGGCTTAAACACACGCACACACACACACGCACACGCACACAGGCTGAACTCTGTGTTGATGACTCTGATGTCAGAAAAGCACTCTATTCTGTCTCCACTCAGCCCGACTCTCACTCCAGCACTGTGGTTGTTTTGTCCTCGAATGATTTCCTTCTCTTTATCGCCAGGCAGCACCGAGCCAGCCGGGGTGATGTTTAGATCACTTAGTGTCGGTGACTGCGTACGCATACGCGGAACTGTAATTTACCGAGAGCATAACGAGCCAGTTTCCAGATGTCACAGAGGAAAAGGGCAACATATCGCCGTTTTATTTCAGGCCCTTTGAATTGCGTCCAAATTGGACGATTCCCACGCATAACAAAAAAGTTCAGTGTACTAGAAGTGTGCTATTTATGTGGAAAGGGAGTAAGGGCATAGAGGTTGGAGGGCTGATGGGCGACCAGAGTTCACTTCCTGGACAGAACGGGCATTTTGAAAATATCACGATCAAGCTAGCTAACTGTGATCCACGTATGAGAACAAATTGAGAACAAATTACCTTCACTGCACTTGATGATTGTTATTCGGCTGTATTTTCATAGTGTGAATTACACATTCTTGGCCACTTGGTCCCATCCAATAAAAAAAAACGTGAAAACCTTATTCCCCAACGTGCTCAACCCATTGAGTCTTGGGTTGAGTTCTGATAGACGGATATAGGTCCCAATTGGTGAACAGTCTTTTAGCTAATTAGCAATAATAAGATTGAAGCTCTAATGAAGTGTTGTTGTCATTTAAAACCAAACCTAAATATGTTTAGAGAATCCACTGTGTTCATATTTCCTAAATCGGATTCAATGCGGAATTCCTACTTCAATAAAATCCTATTAAACCTGAACCCTGGTTCTAAAGGCGTCGTTACAGTCCGGTCTGAGTTCAACAGAAAGTTGCTGATTCAAAGTGCCTCGTAATATTCATATTTATGCCACACACAGGATGTGGAGAGCTGGAGGGGAACCATCGAGGGCTCCAACGTCACCTAATAGGATATTTGCGCTCACATTATTAGTGGACAGATTAAATCAGACATGTAGGGGATGGGGTTTAATCCAACTTTTATCCCATTTAGGAAACAAAAAAAGTATTTTTATGTTTCGTTATGAGGAGTGGAGCATCATTTGAATGCCACTTGACTTGAAGAGGTGGGACCAGAGCTTTGAAATAGAATAACGAACAACAATCGCCATTTTCTTCAGGAACTTTCTTTGTAAATGAATACGGCAAAAAGTTCCGATTCTATTTCTACGTTGTCTGAGTCTCCATCAGTCCATCCGTCAGGCTCCGGCGTGATTAATACGTCTTGCTCGGCTCCATCTGTCTGAGAGGCAAAAACAAACTCAGTTGTGGCTTCTGCACACACAACGACGAGAGAGAGAGAGAGAGAGAGAGACCGGATTTGTATTGCATTTTTCCCCATCTTCCATCAATTAGCACAATCAACGTCCTTTTTATTTATTTTTCCCTCCTCCAGAACTTCTTCCTGCATCTATGTCGACAAATAATGACTCAAAATGTTTGATCAGCGCGAGTTCATTACGCCGCGGCCTCCGGTGTTTTCGGCTGCCTGCACTTAGCATGCGAGAGACAAAGTGAGATTAATGCGGCGCTTTTATTCGAGGAAAACCTGAGGCAAACAGATTCCCTCCGATGTGCCGCATTAGAGGGTTTGATGTTGAAACTGCCAGATGCGCGGGTCAGGTCGGTCCACGGGTGTTTCACAGCTTCCTCTCTTGATCAAGGATTTCCAGGTGGCCCGCTTAGTTTACCTGGAAGTGTTGTTTTTTTAATTTTAATTTTTTATGATGAAAACATGTAAAAAAGCCAATGCAGATAATCCAACCACAATTGCTTTAAAAGCTTTTGCTCGAGTTAAACTGCAACAATAGCAACTTTATTTGGTGTAAATTCATTAAAACGGCTTTGAAATTGTTGCAGCACATTGTAAAAGTGCAAGGACCTTTATTTCAACGCCATAGACTGGAAATGACAACAGGTTTCCTTTACACCTTTTCAATATATACATTTGTCAAACAATGGATTAAACAACTGTGTGAAAGTCGTTTCTTGTATGAAACTAGAATTAACAGCAGTTGTTCAGCCCTTCTGAGCTTTTAGGCCTCTTGAAGATCATCATTTTGGGTTTTACGGTACATTATCTGTATGGTTCGGCCGTTCTCATCGACCCATTTTTTTTGCAAACTGGCACTAATAAACCTGCTCAGTGGCAAAAATCAAGGATTCAAGGACAATGTATCGTCATTATGCAACACAGGGTTGCACATGACAAACAAAACCAAACGAAGACAGAAGTGCATTCCTGTAGTGTGTTTTTTTTGCATCCTCAGGAATGTAAACAGCGGCATCAAAAACTATCCCTTGACTAGATAACATAAAAATTAAACATGAGGAAAAATATTGTCTGTCAACTGTGACTTTTTTTTTACATCCTCCACGACGGAATTCACAATGCGACATTGCGTACCTCGGCTGTTTAAGTTTGCAATAGAATATCGCGAGAAAGCTCCACAATACACAAAATCATTTTATTCAGCTTATTTATATTCCATCGCCAGAGCAACATATTGTCACGCATGTTAGGTTCTTGCTCGACGTCGCCCGTCCGACGTTTTTTTTTGTTTCTCCCTGAAGGTTTTTGTTCAGTTTCCAGGTAAAAAAAAAGTGAGTTACGTTTTTTTTAGTTCGTCCCGTCCCGTCTTCTCTCACGTTCTGCGTGTCCGTGTGACTCGTGTGTGTGTGTTGTGTGTTGTGTGCGAGGAACAAGCAAGACGTTACTTAGTCCGGACAAAGAGAGCAAGAGCAGCAGAGAAAGAAGAAAAAAAATCAAAGAGAGGAGGAGGAGGAGGAGGAGGAGGAGGAGAGAACGCCATCAGAAAACAAAGGGCGAGACTGCAGACCAATAAAACGACACGGAGCACCAATACCTTAAATCAATAGACAAACAGAATCTACTCCCTATTTCTCCTTTATTGGATCTGTCTGTGTGGATATGAGATACTACTCTGTGTGTGTGTGTGTGTGTGTGTGTGTGTGTGTGTGTGTGTGTGTGTGTGTGTGTGTGTGTGTGTCCTGGCCATCCCAACTGCAATCCAGTGAGGCTTTAGTGTTGGATGTATTCAGGGCACAGCAGTGATATTGAAGCACGGGTCCTTTTCTCTGCTCCAGCGCTCTCCAGTCTGTCCTCACTACAGATACAGCTGATGTGGCCCCAAGCTTCCGTGAAGCCTTTTTGATAACACAGGTATTTGGACAGCAGTGTTTTTCCACAATATTGGTTGTTGACGTGGAGATTCATCCACGTCAAAATCCCCAAAACAAGCAGTACATGTTTTTTTCCGATGGATTACCGCTCGGTTTATAATAAACCGAGCTTAATACAAGGGCGTGTTTTCATGAAATAAATAGAAAGGACAGAAAACTGCAGACTGAACATTGATTGTGAGACAAGTCCAGAATGCATTCGCTTTCAGGGAGAAACAGTTTGGAAATCACTTGTTGTCAGATGTTCAGCACACCATCCGCACCCGAAACACGGACGCATTAACGGGGTCGGTGAGTACCGTGCGCTGCCAACGGCTTCCAGTGGCCAAAAACCAGAGTGAAGCTACAAAATAGGCCCAGCCACCATTATAAAATACAGGAACACCTTGAACTGCCGTCAAGGTCAATCCCGATCCCAGAGCCTAGATAAGCTGCGTCTATGTGCCGGCTGCCATCTTAATGTAAATCCCACGGGAAAGAGACACGCTCATGACTGATGGGGCGGACGCTGCAGACGGGAGATTCCACCCGGCAAGTGTTCTCGACACCGAGTCAGGACGGCCGTGTGACTGCTAAGATGGTCGTGTAAGGGTTAAAGGGAGTCTTTAACATTCTGAACGTTTCCATAGCAGCACACAACTATTATAGATGTAAAAGGTATAGTGGAGTGACGTCTACCTCTGCAGGGAATTGCGTTGCTTTCCCTCACTTTCGACATGTTGAGAGTCATTTAGAGGCAATTTCAAATCTCCCAATCTCAGATAATTCACCTTTAAAAGAATACTGTGTATTGACAATATACCACTATGTCAATTATAGTATCTGATACATTGGAGAGACTTTTTATATATATATATATATATATATATATATATATATATATATATATATATATATATATATATATATATATATTTGTTGCCTTTTCAGGCACATCGTTATTGTCAGTTGCTATAACTCTGACGTGGCATGAATCAAAATGCAATCAAAATGATGTTATACTGTGAGCGACAGATGCAAGACACTAGGACAGGTATCGTTCACCTCGGTGATGTCATCAAGGTCAAAACAAAAAACTGTTTTCTGTTGCTGCTGCATGCATCTTTTGCCGTTACTCGTGATATTTAACCTCCAAGCGTGGACCACAGCTCAGCGCCGTCAGACTTCATTTCAGCTTGATAAGGCAAATTAAAACAGGTAAAAAAATAAATGTTGACACATAAAGAAAACTTTCAGATGTGGTGGAGGGGGGCGGGGTCTCTTTTTCCCCCCACTTTTTCCATGTTCTCACACTCTCTTCATGCCCTGTCCAAAGCAATAAGTAGCCTGAAACACAACCTCCTGTCTTTGAAAATGAGCTGACGCATCTCAAGACGATTTTCCTGCGATCAATAAAATGTGTCCAAATATAGATTTGAGGCAACAGCTGCTCTACTTTTCTCTGAGAGACCTGTGCACAATGTCACAGCGTGTGTGTGCGTGTGTGTGTGTGTGTCCACCACTCAGTATCAATGGACACTAACGAGGCCGTGACAAGCAGCGTCTGCCCGTCATGTTGATCGCCGGTCGTCCCGTCCGCAGACGGTCCCGTCCATCGGCTCAACTAACAATCGCATCGACTGAAGAATCGATTGGATTCTCCAGAGAGAAACGGCAGACTTAAGTCCTGCCATCTCCCCAGTTAAGGCTGCAGGTGATTGTGGAAAGGTAACGTTGGGTATGAGGGGAGATTAATGCCACAGAGACAGAAGAAAGATGGGGCAGCTGATCGGTTTATGATAGAATATTAAAGAATATTATCTCGCCCTCACGGACTATTATGTATTGTGTTTTTTTGTTTTTGTGTTGCTGTCTACCTGACCAGGGACAGCATATGTGAATTAACTTCTAGCTAACGCTGGTGCAATTAGTTTTAATTGTCCCTGCAAAAGTAAAAAAAACATTCAATAAATTATTCATTATCTATTAAATTGCAGTATCTTCCATGCTGCCCAAATATAGGACATCCCAGATAATAACAGCGCCACCTTTGAAGCCACTTCATTTGAAACAGATTAACATGAAACACGCACACACACTCCTTGTGTGCAGCATTTTTAAATTGTTCCTTAATGAAAGCTAAAGACATCGTACCAGAAATAAGAAACTGGGCCAAATAATCACCTTTAGTTCTAATTAACTTTACGGCTGCGCAATTCATCAAAATCGCAATATGGCCGATGGCCATTTGCAAATTCCAGTGAATCACACCATTATCATTTTAATGGGTTTCAATCAAAATAATGATGATAAAATTAATGACACCAAAACAGCAATCATCCCATTGCAAATGATAGTGCACGTTGGATATCAGTCCAAATAAGTTCAGCCCTTCGAAAAGACACACAAAGACAAACTCGCTGACCTGGCGACGTTAAAGCTACAAACAACCCACAATGCAACACTCTGTGGGAGGGTTAAACCAGTACACTCTCCGTAAAAAAAGAAAGAAAAAAGGCTGCTGTGCAATGTCTTATGCTGGAATATGACACCCATCTGGATAAAGGTTTCTAGAAAACGGTATCATTTCATATTCAGGCCGATGCGTGACCTGAGGGAGATCATTCTGACAAGTGAAGCTGCTCTTTCTGGCAGAAAAGAAAAACAATGTGTATTTTCATGCACATGTGTGCTGGTCGTCCACTCTGACAATAGTGTGGGTCTGAATATCGTCTCTATACGGGATTCAATGAAAAGGACACATTTCTATTAGAATTTAGTTTAAATATATTTACTCAGCTGTCAAAGTCCAAGATGATCTAATTGCAATCATTTTGATATTGACATATGATTTGCAATATTAAAAAGGAATGATCTGGGATAAGTACCAAACTTACTTAAATGTAATAGTTATCACTTTAGTCATGGTTATAACTTTAGTCGTGGTTATAACTGCATAACAACAATCAATGACCCACAACTAACACTCTTTAACATGGGAAAAACACAACAATTTGTAACACTATAATAATTGTACATTTATAAAATGGCACCGCCTAACTGCATGCTGGGTAAAGCTCGCCCACTATCACAACAAGAAGTAACTAGACACATATGCAATGCTGATTACTGTGTGGTATTTGTCATAAATGTGCATTGGTACATAGAGGATGCTAATAAACTCAACATGGAGGGACTTAGGACCCAGGGGAATGTAGGTGGAAAAAAACAAGCAGCTGTTCACTGCTCCCTGGCCATGCAAGCGAGTTGGCCAACTGAGCGGTGAACAACCGCTTTTTCGGCGTCAATGAATGAGTGTTTACTCAAAAAAAAAAAAAAATACTGTGATATACCGTGAAACCGCCAGAATCGTACAAAATATCGTGATATGATATTTTTGGCCCTACCGCCCAGCCCTAAGTAACGTGCAAGAAAACATTCCTGATTAATTTTTTAAAGAGCGACCGCCTTCTCTGGGCTGTGCGTAGCGCTCTGAGGGGACAGCGCCGAGCGGCAGTCGCTCCACTCTGTTCGCTCCGAGCAGCAGATCGCCGTCTGGGCATTAAATTTACATGCCGTCATACTTAGAAAAGTGTTTTGCACTCATGGAATTGAACGTTCGTGCGTACGCCTCATGTGTGCATGCTTTTCATACCCCCAGAAAAGAAAGAAAGAGTCAGGGTTGATCTGTGTGACATTAATTACCCCTCATACATTCTGGAAAGAGAGCCAGGTCACATTAAAGGACTTCACTTCAACTCCAACAAAAACACACATGCATGTAGTCATATACACTTATCTTTTAAACCCAGTCAAATGCCACAAATACAAATATCCAGGGGCCCAAAGCAGCAGAGAGAAGACGGATGTGAGGCTGTAATTGATACAGATGTGTGCCACCAACCGGCCCCTCACTAAGGGGCCACATTGGGACATTGCTCAACACAACTTTGATACAAATAGCAACCTGCCAGGTGAGATTTAAACTCCTAACAGCACTTGGCAGATATGCCAAATCCATTACAACTTACTTGAATCTGCCCTGGCAGTGCTGGCACTGATCCCCGACCCACCCGTGGTCGCACGCGCAGGTCCCGTTGATGCACTTCCCCGAGAGACATTCTTTCTCGCAGGACTTGGACACCGAGGAGGAGGAAGAGGAGGAGGAGGAGGCTTCCGCGTGAAGCACGAGGTGAAGCATCACGAGTACTCCCAGGTATGTTATCAAGGCGCTCCGTTTGGCCGTCCAGGTGCACAGATGTATCCCTCCGACATCCTCCATGATGGACGCGGATGGAGTGTCTTTTTTTAGGGGGAGGTGAGGAGGAAGAGGAGGAAGAGGTGCAGCCCCCAGGAACAGAAGGAAAAAAACGAGCTGTCACCTTTAAGCTGTGAGGTGATCTGTTGTCATCAGCGGCGGGGTCGATTAGAAAGTATCCGACCTGTGACGCCGGGGGACCGGGCTCCGGGGCGCAGTAATTACTCTCTATCAGAACATGCAGAGCGGTGTGGAGAAAGCTGAAACTTTGATGGAAACAGTTTCGACCTTAAAAAAAAGAAGAAGAAAAACACCGCAAACGCGATTCCACTCGGACCCATCCGTTCCAGGCAACACGCACATATAAAGCCTCCTGTTACGCGCTCTGCGGCGCGTCCCCCACAACAAGTCTTCCAGATAACTTCCACCGTGCTCAGGGATCCGATGTAAACACCGTAACCGGGGAGGGGAGAAGACAAAAAAACTGTAATCCACGGAGATGAAACGAGGAAACCGGCGCGGAGCTCCGATGAACACCGCGCGCGCTGCTCCCCGGAGATGGCGTGTTTCTTTCCCAGACAAAGACGTGCCCTCTGCCCGGGTTCCGTTGTCTCAGGATGCGACAGCCGCAGCTCTCTCCCCGGAGCCGTCTGCTCTCGCTCTCCTGCTCCACAGCTGGTTTGTGACGGGGGAAACTCCGGCACAAAGCCCCGAGCATGAGCAGTGCGGCCACGCACGCGGTTAAAGGGGCAGTGCCCGTTCAGCGTCAAAGAGGCAGCGTGCAGCGGGGCTCGGACAGGCGCGCGAGACAAAGCCAGTGACAAGTCGAGCTCCAGCAGGCACGCGCGAGCGTACGTCTTCCGATTGGCAGTTTACACTTGAAGCATTTACAGTATGTGAATACTGTAATGCCATACCAATAGATGCATACATATATATATATATATATATATATATATATATATATATATATATATATATATATATATATATATATATATATATATGTGTGTGTGTTTATATATGTGTGTGTATATGTATATGTGTGTTTGTGTGTTTATGTATGTGTATTACACATACATAAACACACAAACACACATATACATATACACACATATATATTGACGTATATATGTGCATGTATATGTGTGTTTGTGTGTTTATGTATGTGTATTACACATACATATACACACATACACATATATACACAAATACACGCAAACACATATGTATATATGTATATATATATATATATATATATATATATATATATCTGTATATATTTATATATATATTATTATATGTAATGATAACAGGAATAAATTATCCATTTGCACTATATGACTAAATAATAAAGATAGACAGACAGACAGACAGACAGACAGATCGATAGATAGATAGATAGATAGATAGATAGATAGATAGATAGATAGATAGATAGATAGATAGATCATCAATAACTTTAAATGTGGTTTTCTTTGTGGTAACTCATATAATCCTCAATTATTCATTATAATTTACTGGATGCTTATTTCTTCAAGGCTTGGTAACAAGAGAAATGTGAAGTAGATGAAAAAGTTAGCCAGTCAATATAAATATGTTACACACAGTCTCTCTTGCACACACACACACACACTGACAGAGCCCTGATGAGAATGTGTAGCCACGGGGAATGATTCCCGCCCAAACTGCAGCGAAATGTTCATTTCTGCTGGAAGCATTGCTTTGAGACGATTTGGATACAGCGCAGCAGCGTATGATGTCATCCATCAGAGCGAGGCCGGCTAGATTACTCAAACGTTATCCATCTCCTCAGCCAGAAATATAGTAAAAGATGCGAATGCCCGCGGTGGCTGTGGCCGTCCAGTCTGTTCATCCGCAGACCAATCCGTGATCAGGGACAATAACTACTCGATTTGGGATTTATTCAAATCGGAAACAAGCATCTCTGTTTCTGCAGTTCCAGGATCTATTGGAGCTGATTTAGAGACAGATATGACAGGAACATTAAAGCCAGACTGACACGGCAGAGGCCTAATTCCCCCAAAACTGTCTTGATTTGTAACTTTATCTCACTTTGAAGACTCTAAAGACAAAAAAAAAAGAGATTCTTTGGAGCCCGGCAGGGAGAAACACAGCCAAGATCTGCATCTGTGTTCACCCCCCCTGAGGGCTCACAGAACAATCCGGCGAGCCAGAGGACGATCTAATCCGCAAACCAAACGATAGACTGACTCATCTCGGGATAGATATCGCTCCGCTGCAGGGCGACGAAGAGAACCACGAGGTTTCAACTAGACATTGAATGCAACATTCACACATCTGAGCAGAATGGTGATGTCCCCTTAATGTTGCAGAGATGATCTTATTAAACCCAGTTGTTTCAAGACATCATTTCATGACTTTGGCGCCTCACCCAAATAGCTGCAAATCCCTAAATTTCCTGCCAGATTCCCGCTCGTGTTTTGAAACTCAACACAGCTGTGTTCGCAGTTAAGCCTGGAAACGTCAACAGGGCTTTGGGAGAAGGAAATTTGGGGATTTTTCACCGATGGATTCTGCTCATGCTATTGGGTGCGACAACCAAATCAAACGTGCATTTATTGATTCAATTATGTTTTACTCAACGCTCCGCAGATCAATATTTTCTACATTCACATTGAAACTACAGTATTCGTGTCACGTGAAAGGGGTCACCGGTGACACACCTGAGAATAACCACTAACTCTGCAGGTATACAAATATCTTTTAGCCTCTTTTTGCTCACAGTTTGGGTTTTATGGTATATTTACTGTTTTGTTCGGTCTCTTTCACCTGGTTCCCAGCAAACAAGCTCTAATAATCCCACTATGCACCACATGTCCAGACAGATATGTACTTCCCAGTAGCTGGAGAGCAAACCAGAGCTAAAAGAATAGTTAATATTTGACCTACACTCATCACAAACAGGACGTGTATAATGTTGGATGCTTTGATTTGTAGCTATGAAGTTTGCTAACACATTAGCCACGCCCACGAGATCCAGTATCTCAATAAAAACAATACAAAATCACATACAATTTTAAAACATAAAGCGCTTCAGCTCACATTATTATCTACGCTCACAAATGATGTACACCATCATCACGACGACGATGACGATGATGATGGTGATGATGATGATGACTACTGGTGTGTGGTGCAATGGGCAGTGTGCAATTTGTTGTGTGGTGGAAGCCCACATGCATGCACTGTGCGTGTGTGTGTGTGTGTGTGTGTGTGTGTGTGTGTGTGTGTGTGTGTGTGTGTGTGTGTGTGTGTGTGTGTGTGTGTGGACTGGCGACATCCTGTGTATGCAGTTTATGAATGCACCGTGTAATTTTCTGAACAGCAGATACTGTACTTTCTGTTTCCAAGACGAATGTCCTTCGGGACAATAAAGCCTCATCTTTTTTTTTTCTTATTATCTCACTAAATCCACAGGTGTGCAATGTAAAAATGATTCCATGAGCCATAAAAAAAACTGGGTGCCCGTATTCTGCAATTCTCTGGGACATATTATGAGCAAATGATTGCATTTATCTTTGCATGAATAAATATGCATTCTCCTGTGGGGTGAGGCCCGTCTAAATAGGTTGTTTGGCATTTGCCATATTGAAAATGGGTCTGGTGCATTATGTATGGTCCTCTATCAAAGTCACTTTCGCTGGGATAAACATAAAATAGTTGCTTTTGGCGGGAAAAAAAGCGATGAACGAGCGCATCATGACTGCTGGCGTTCGGTCTGTTCAGCAAATCAGGGCGCGCAGCGAGAAGGATCCGTCTTCATCAGCTAAATGTGATTAAGACTGATTCTATTTCCGTGCGGTTTGTTACTCTGCGACAATATTTAAATATTTCATATCCACTTTTTTAAACTAGGAGCCATCCAAACTCATTCCAATCACTTTGTCATTTAATACCCTTCCTCCCTCCTCCCACTCAGCTCACCAAATCACTCCGGCTGATTCTTATTTAGATTCCATATTATCGGACGACAGCAGGTTTTCTGGCAGCCGTCCACTTCTAGAGGAAACAGCTGGTTTATTGCAGGCTGGCTTTTCCTTTCTACTCCCCTCCAGGGACACGCAGCACTACCCACCTTGCTGCTGCTGACACACACTTCTTTCTTTGCCCTAATTTCCCAGCTCTTCTCTCAACAAGACCATCTGCCTTGCTTCTAAATTAGGGAGAAGGGGCGGGGCATTTATCAAATGTCTTGAGACGGTAACACGGATCTGGGCTCTGTTTTGTCTTTGCAAGTCAAGATCAATGACAAGGTCAAGGACATCAATGTTCATTAAACTTACTGATGGGTTATGAAGTAGAAAACAAGTGTCAGGAAGTGTGTCCGTCCCCTCAAATGCATCCCCCCGTGTGTCCGACTGAATGCGCGTGAATGGAAATCATCAAACTCCTGTCCACTCTACTTGTTGTTCTTTCAACATTTCCACTCACGTCGTCGACGTTTTCCGCCTCCGTGCACAAATCGGCTAGTTTAAAGCACCGAAGGACAGCGAGCGGTGGCATTAAACCCCGCTGTTAGCCTGTGGGAAATTGGTTTGGCTCGTTGTTATTCCTGCTGCTTGAGTTGAATTCTATTATAGATCGTGTTTTAACCTCCCCCCGAGGGCCAAAGTAGGAATATTGATTGGCGTACACAAAGAACCCACTGTGAGGAAAAGGAAAAAAAGGAAAAGAAAATAACTAATATTGATTTTTGACAGCTTGTTTATAATTAAATAGTGGAATAACTAACTGCACCGGGGGGAAAATGGATGAAAGAGGATTATGAGGATATGAAGCACACGGAGCGGGTACATGGGATGTCATTGGTTTTATGCTCATCATCTTTCCATCCATGCTCATATTAATACCTTCCACTGCCAGCTGTGTGGGGTTTAATAGGGCAGAATGTGCCATAAAACATGTGTAGAGACTGGAAATTGTATGAGATTGCAGCCATTTTACTCAGACAAGTAAGAAAGAACACACACACACACACACATGTAGAGGGAGTGCATGAGAGTTAGTGGATGGCAGGGAGAGGAGAATTAAATGAGCCTTGGGAAAAAAGATTATAAAAGATTATAATTTATGACTGATGTTTGGCGCCCCCTGGTGTTTTAAAGCTGCTAATGCACGAATACAAAATAAATAAAAACATCAACTTCAAGGTTACTGTGGAATCTCAGAAAAAAGGAAAAAGAAGAAAAGTCAACTCCATTTTAAAATATATTTGTTTATATATTCGTCAGATGTGGTTGTTGGTTTGAATATGATTCAAAATGAAACAGATGTCAAATGAAGGACGTGGAGGAAGTGGGTTTTATTAATAGTGATTCAAATTCCGAAACGATATCCGTGTGTTCAAAGTAAAAAAAAGTCACATTCAATTAATCCAATGGTGCCATTTTCTGTACAGTCCCCCAAAAAGGAAAACCCATCTCCACAATGTTTTACATTTTTTAGATGGGTGAAATAGTCAAGAGCAATTTATAACAAAATGATATGCTTATTTTACAACTATATTAAAACCCATCCATCCATTTCCATCTGCTTGTCTGGGGTCGGGTCGGCTCACCCAGGCTTCCCTCCATAAAATAAACTATTAAAACATTTTTTTAATTAAAATAATAATTTCTCTTTTGGGGGAGCATTTTTGTCATATAAAGAAAGATATGATTAATATTGCTAAAGCTATACTTTGATGACTGCTTGGTAAAATTGGTGTACTTGGGAAAGATAAACGGTCTCTCATTCCGTTTTATTTTTCTCCCTGACACACATTTTCCTTTCATTCCTGCAGCCACTCAAAGTGGAATTTTTTTCCCCTTTCAAGCTTTATTTTCCTGCAGCCACATGGATGTTACTGCTGTCACCATGGTAACAGTGGTGATGACAGCTACAGTATGACCCCGTCTACGGCTGCCAAGCCGTGCCCGTTAGACTTAAAACAAGCGCAGAGGGGTCAGAGGGGTGAGAAGGCAGGACGTGGCGGACGTCCCGGGGATTTTCCTCGGCCTGTGATTGATTCCTATCTGCGGCGCAGAGACACATGGCTGACGTGTGTGATGAGAAAACCGGGTGGGCCAATGAGACACAAATAAATATAAGAAAGTAGTTCCTGTTACGATGGCCTCCAAACATGTACAGCGGAATTGTTCCACTCGACAGCCGAACGGAAAAATCTTGAACCCATGAAGCTTTTTTCAAAAGGTGCTTTTTTGAGACCCTAAACTTCAGACTGAACCTCCACCAAGCTCACACTAGGTGGCAGCACATGACGTTAGCCGGCACCAGCAGCTTCTTTTCTTCTGCTTTAATCAGCGCTCGAACCTCTATGAGTTCAGGTTTGCTCTTTGGTGTGAACAACAATAGAGAAAGACTTCCAGGACTTTAATTGCTGTATATATGCTCATGCCGTCTCCAGTTGAATTCATTGTGTCTGATACTGTTGATATGTTATGATATTGACAATAAATACTTGTTGCATGTGTGTTTCTATTTAGAGCAGGGGTCTCAAACTCAATTTGGCTTGGGGCCACACAGAAAGCGCAATATTTTTGACAGTTTACTTATTCATTTACTTTTACATTCATAACATATTTTCATCATACTTAACAAAAAAAAGGCAACCAGCAGTTTCTATACATTTTTATACTAGTTTTTAACAGTGTAAATATATATTATTTTTTTAAATAACTTGTTGAAACTGCACCGAACCAACAAATGCAATCCCTGACTACACTTGTACTTTATTATATTTCTTGCCAGACACCTGGCAGCGCTTCTGCTCACACAGCCGAGCCACAGTGACCCTGATGCAGGTCACAGTGGAAACCCTGAGTACAGCGTCACCATCACTGAGCCTGGACCTGTACTATGCAGTGAAACCTTTTTTTTTCTCTGTGTTTAGTCGAGTAATGCCGCTTGAGATTATATTCCTTTCAAGTGGCATTTGCGTTTGCCGCTCTAACATTAAACTTTGATGTCAATAGGGGGCCACAAAATATCGCCATGGGTCGCGAGTTTGAGACCCATGATTTAGAGCACGCTGCACATGAAGATGCCAAAGGTTCAAGATGATACAGTGTTATACTTTGCACATCAGAGTGCAGTTGGCAGCTATTTATTTGGTTTGTGTAAAACTTTGAGATGCAAATACACCATTTTAGTAGCGTTTATACTGTTTTGAATGAAGTGTGTGCTTATGTGATAGATAAGATATTTGTACTTCTTCCGACTCTGCAGAGTATGTCGCATCACTAAAATATGGCCTTTTTGTTTTTGCAGCTGCACTGGAGTTGGTTAAAGCCTGCAATAGCAAACGACCACCAGGAGGGGTCAGCCGTAGTCACGGTTTTAAACATGCTGAGTCTCAACTACTGGGCGTGACATTGAATGCATCCTCACAGCACATGTTTTTCTTCTTCTTCCTAACAGTTATTAAATCATCAGAAATGTATCATCTTTCTGATCTCAAACCCTTTGGATTGGGATGATTTTCCTCCTACACGTAGATGCGAGAGCGTCAGCTTTCCAACCATCAGTAGACCGTATAGAATCGAATATAATGCGTCTTTAGGGTGGGGTCATCGTCCAATGTGGGTCAACTCTGAGCCCCCGTCTCCTGAATGATGGATCAGACTGCGCTCTGTAGGAAACATTTGGTTCAAATCGAAAAGGGTGGAGGTCAGAAAGTGATCGATGACTAATGCCCCAGTCATCAATACTCACGTCACTTTGTTTTCAGTTCTCTGTCCTGTGGAGCTAAATAGTCTGTGTCTGATTTAAACTCGTTGACAGTAGATTTTTCAAGATCTCTTGGCTGCGGCGCTCATATTTTGAATTTTGAGTTTAAAATATGCTTCTTAAACAAAATGAGGCAACAGAGTTCATTCTCTCCACGATGTGAACATCAGCGTGCTGTGCAGATAAAACGTGCTCTTCCTTTGTGTGGGTGGTGGATGGCTGTTGGCCTCGGGCCGTCTGTCAGGTGCAGTGTCTCATATATATATATATATATATATATATATATATATATATATATATATATATATACAGCAGGACGACCTTCGTTTCACACCGGGGGGATTGTTCAATGATTCTTTTAGTTACAGTGGTCTGGCTTAAAGAAGGTGGGCATGCAATGCGCGCTGCTATTGGTCAATATTCATGAAATTGCAACATATATCTTCATATACCTTTTATGTAAAAAATATAAGCAAGGACAGAGCGCATGGCACTGCGTTTACATCGGGATGCTTGGTGCTCAAACATCAGTTAAAGCTGATGGACAATGTTTAATCCCCCGTGTTGGATTTTGAATGTGAAGATGAAAAACAAATGCGCCTCTGTTTTTGTTTTGTTTGTCGTGTTACAAATGGACCACAACTAAAGTTCATATAATAAAAGATCCTTGAATCCTCGAAACTTTAAGGTAAAACAACTGAGTTGACCAAATTCAAGGCCTAAAAATGGGTTGTGTTCCACAATATCCCCCTTCTAGTGATCACAAGGCTAAACAATATTAAGTTGCTGCATATTTAATTATTTTTCCTTCTAAAGCTCCAATTCAGAGCAAAATTGACCCACAAAACTGATTTGAGAGACACGGTTGTTTTGTATGTTTTGAGAAACATTTGGATAGTACACACACACACACACACACACACACACACACACACACACACGCGCACACTAATAGATAGTCCTGATAGAGCTTGCAATCCTCACATATCCCCAAATTGGCCTCAGGTCTCTTCTTCCTTTTTTTTGCATTCATCAAGCGGATGAATGGGCTTTTTATTTATGAATGAAGCTCATTCATGGAGTCCATATTGCAGAGGAATTTCTTCTTAGAAAGATGCACTTCACACCTGTTTTCCTGCATAACAGGGGGATGCAGCGGTGTCCAACCCTGCACGCGCTTCTGTCCAGCTCCACCTGGGGCGGATAGGAAGAGCCCTCCCCCATCTCTCCTCCTCTCCTCCTCTCCCCAAGCTGCTGCTCCAAAACCGCCTCCCTAGTCTGGGTTGCGTCGCACTCCCCCGTCTGTCACACCAGGCTCCGAGGAAATCTGACGTGTTTTTCGCATTTCCTGCACCAGAGAGAGAGAGAGAGAGAGAGAGCCAGAGGTATGTCCACGGGAAGTTAAGATCAACAGCTGTGGCTGAAACCAGGCCGAGCACCGAGGAACCTACCCGCCCAACCCGCCCCTCCTCTCCGGGTTGTCCGCGCCGTCCCAGCCGCTGTCTGGTCGCAGCGGTCCGGGCTCGAACACACATCCCTCCCGGTGCGGCACACGCAGCCCATCTGCAGCGGCGCGCGGCGCAATGCAACACGGGCCGGTGCGTTCAGGTCCCTCCGCTGCTGCGTGTTTATTCTCAACCCTCGGAAGTAAAGACAACGGGACTGACCGAGGGTCACCTGGGGGGGCTTTTGCTCGTTTGTTTTTTGTGCTGACTGTTGGGAGTTCGTGTTTCTTCCGTATTTGGAGCATATTCGACATGTGTATGTGTTAAAAAACAACAACAACAACAGTATCTGCGTGGAGGACCACCGGTTGAACAGAGCCGCTGTTATTCTGTCGGAGGTCCCATCAGAGAGGCTGTGACCCCCCCCCCCTCTTCCTCCTCCTCCTCCTCCTCACGCCGCGCAGCCATGGTGATCTTCAACGGGATGCTGAAGATCCGGATCCGCGAGGCGCTGGACCTGAAGCCCACGGCGTGGTCCCTGCGTCACGCCGTGGGCCCCAAGACCCCGAGCTTCCTGCTGGACACGTACATCGCCCTGAACGTGGACGACTCGCGCGTGGGCCAGACGTCCACCAAGCAGAGGACCAACAGCCCCGCGTGGAACGACGAGTTCACCACGGAGGTCCACGACGGCCGGCGCATCGAGCTGTCGGTCTTCCACGACGCGCCGATCGGCTGCGACGACTTCGTGGCCAACTGCATCATCCAGTTCGAGGACATCCTGCACAACGGGAGCAAGCACTTCGAGGACTGGGTAAGAAGGATGTGACACGCAGGCACGTCACCTCGTGAGATGTACAATAACAGAGCTGCAGCACATGCTCATCCACACTATGGAGACGCTTCTCTATCGATCCATTCTTTTATTTTTTTTTGTGTGTGACTGTGTTTAAAATAGCTTGTTTTGTCTCTGACCCAAATAGATTTGGTTATTAATAATAATATTATAATGTCACATACAAAAGAGGACACAAAGTGCTGTGCAGTTAAAAAACTCAGTAAAAACACATTCAAAGATGGAGGAGTACAAAAAAGACAATGACAATAAATAAATAAAAACAGATAAAACAGATAAAAGGCAGGTCATAAAAGGTATTTAAAGCAAACGCCAGCGTAAACAGGTAGGTCTCGAGTTGTTTTTGAAAAGAAATCACTGAATCAGCATCGGTCAGATGACTTTCAGATGAGACATTCTGCTCATATTTTGAGCATATATATTCATTTTAATTCAGATTCATGAGTCCATATAGCAACAAACACAAATACAACAACAATACATAAAATACAAAACGAGGACACAGGTCTAATCTAATAAATCTTGAAACTATATTTTAGTATAAGACATGGCCATACACCATTAACCAATAACACAGGACCCATCTTGGCTATCTAATCATTTTAGGGGCCACATATTAAAAAATGATTTAACAATCAATCAAATTGACACCTAGCCTGAGCCCTATTTGGACCCTTAAAGGTCTGGGGCCCCTCTCTGGGCCCTTTCATGTAATCCAGCATTGCCTCAGAGAAGCTTAAACCACTGAATGAACGCACTTTAGCTTAATAAACAATTACTCACCTACGCAAAATTGTTCATTTTAATTTGCTTTTGATCAGCCAAACGATTAACTGAAGAGAGTTTCAGCCGTACAACATTACAAAATAAAGTCCTTCAGTAGAGAATGTAATAAAACGTACTTGAATAACAGCAAACTAAGGCAGGAACGTGTGTTTCCATATAGAAGCCCAGGGATAACAAAAAGATGAAAGTGTCATTATTATGAGCTATTACATACATTTCTTAGTCACCTCTTCATAAGTATATCTCAGTCGTGATATCTCATGATAATGACTATCCATGGATCAATATATATATTATTATTATGCCCAAAGAACATGCGTCTTTAAAGCAGCATTAAATCCATTTACTTTAGAGCGACCTGGACACACAGCACCGACGTGAGCAAACAGTTGTATTTACACATTCAGCAGACACACGGCAACATTATCATTCATGGGAAGTCTCCTTGTTCTCTCTCTCTCTGTGTCGCTGCTTTTCGGTCCTCTGTAATGCAGAGAACCAGAGGAGGAAAGTGGGGAAATTGTCTGAAAATCGGCCTCTGGGTCCCGTGCTATAGTGAAGCTGTGGGCTGTGAAACCTGGAGGTATCACGGAGCATCTTGCAGGATTTCTGCAGAGTAAACATTGTTGTCCTGCAAGTCTCGCGGGGGGGAAATCCACACAACAGGAGTCACCGCGCACTCACATGCACACGCACAGAGTTTAGGTCCTGTTACCTTTGGTTGTGCTCCTGTCGGACGGACCAGTGACCCACAAAAGAGGGTCACTGGAGGGCGTGGTCAGAGGCCGCAATGTATACACGATACGCAGCGGCACCAAGAGAAGCCGCTCATTGTTGTCTGAAGCTGCCGAAGCGGACGGATGTTTGAGTGTATTATTGATGAGGCCATCAGGTCCATTAGAGAGAGAGGGAACAGGACGAAAGAGAGGGCGATGATGAAACAGGGGGAGGACTGGATGGAGGAAATAAAGTGAAGCGACAGTAAAGATTTTGGGAAGCGGATGAAAGCGACTCCTGGTTGACGTTGAGGTGGGTGTGTCACACACCCCTGAACCGTGTTGGCATCCTGGGACGTTCCACTAAAGGGGGCAGTGTGGCAAACAGTATTTTTGAGACTTAATTATAGTTTTTAAGGCCTCGAATTGATTTCATGTCAGAAGACTCGGTTCTCATTCACCTGGAGGTCGAACATGTCTGGACTTAAGCTGCAGCACGTATTCCGTCATCTCAGACAGAGAAAACACGTGACGTCACCTTGAGGGAACTGAGCGGTTCGGTGTGCTTTCCCGGTGAGCGACGCACCGAACGGGTTTTCATTGTCTCCAAGAACGTCGTCTCCGAAGCCTCCCGACCTTTCTCACAAAGCAGCGTCTAGTTTAGCGAAGATTCTTTTTTTAATTTAATTTTGATTTACCAAACATGCTGCCAAGTAATGTTGAGGTCGGCGTAAAGTTGCCCGGTGCTGCCGCTGTGCAACTGTGAAGAAGACAGAGATGAAGGCGTGGCCGCACCAAACTTGTGCAAAAAAATAAACATAAGCGTGCTAATTATTTTTTTTTTAAATGTGCTGAAAACAGTTGGATAAGAATACCATGAACAACTCTTAAAGACAGTCAATCGAAACAAACCTGTGATGGTTGCAGGACCGTAATAAGCTCGTCCAACCATGTTCATGAAGTCTATAATGTTTAAGTTCATTATGATAGTTTTTTGTGTAGCTGTGTCCAGTGTTGGGGTAGTTACTCAGAAAAAGTAACTAGTTACACGTTACTTCTGAAAATTGTAACTAGATTACTTTACTAGTTACTGCATTTGAAAAGTAACTTCACTACTAGTTACTTTACTTTCCATTGTTTTAAGCAAATGTCCAAATTAACTGCACAATTTCATGGACAAACATCATGGCCCTTTCATCACTTTATTTTCAATAATAATTTATTATTATTAATTAATATAATTTCCAATAATAATAATCGCGCGAGTCACACGACACTTCCTGCATGAACAATCTACCGTAAACGTCGGGTTTCGAGCCGCTACTACCTTCGGTCAGAGTCCCCGTTAGCTCCCCGCTGTAGCCGGCTGGGGCTCCTGCTAGCGCTCCGTCACTTCCCCGCTAACTTCCCCGCTAACTTCCGCTAGCTCTCCGTTAACTTCCGCTAGCTCCCCGAAAACCACCGGAGATAGCGGGACCAGGCTCAACACCCGACTTGGGCATAGGGGTCGCGGGCAGTAGCAGCAGCAGCGCTAGCTAGCAGCTTGTTGCTATCGTTCATGCAGGAAGGGTCGTGTGACTCGCGCGCCACTGAAAGAGAACTTTTCGGACTGGTAGGAATGGCTTGGCTAACGCAGGAAAGCGCGTTACTGAGGTCTAGTAAAGTAGTGTAGTTACCAATATTTTGAGTGTAATGCGTTACTTTACTTCGTTACCTATAATAGTAATATCGTTACTGTAATCCGTTACTTTGTAACTCGTTACCCCCAACACTGGCTGTGTCCACCTCAACATGTGCCATAGGGCATGAAACCCTCTCTGGGATTCGAACACCTGTAGTTCTCCGCTACCAATGACTTCCACAGCCTCGCACTCCAGCGTGGAAGAGACAAGGTGTCATGTGGGACGACTGAGATCTTGTTGACTCGGCTTATGCACAAGGCTTTTAAACCTCCGAGAATATCCTGTGAATGACCTCACTCTTCCATAATTGATGTGCTAATTGACTTTAATCACAGTTACAAAACCCAGTGTTAGAGAGAATACGCAGGCTGGAGGCCTTTCAGAATAAGATGCCGTATCCACAGATAGTTGACTGAACTTAAGTTTCTCACCTTGCTGAAAGGAGTGTACAAAAAACAAGTGGAGCACTCAGTTCAGTGTGGATCCAATCTCTGCTTTACTTCCTTTCATCTTCTGACCTTGCCTCAGCAAAAAAAATAAAAAACTTGTCTGTAAACGTCTCAGACTCTCTCGGGTCCAGAGTGAACAAATACAAAAAAGTTGATTCTATCCGAAGATAAAAGCTGACGTCGAAGGGCACTCTTCATCTTCTCTTCATCTTCTCTTCTGGGTTTTTGGCTTTCACCAACATTTCATGTCGTTCAATGACAATATATATATATATATATATATATATATATATATTGTGATGATCCGGATGTAGGAGCCGTGCTCAGTGTTGCCATCAGGCTGACGAGGAATTACTTGACCCAGAACCAGATTGTAAAGCTCCTGAATACGAGGGGATTAATTGCTATTACATGTGTGCTCAGGCTGCAGATTGTTGTCTGGAAAGATCCCATACAAAAGAAGTAGATTTTTGTACTTATTAGACTTATATAATAATATAATGATGATCAAAGCCTCATGGCAATGCACAGTGTTGCTACGTTAAAAGACATACTGAAACTACCCAAGTAGAGGATCCTGACGTTTCAGTATTTTAAAGTAAAAAATACACAATATTCAGAACAGGTGACTCAGCGATAGTTTTGTCTTCCAGGAAGTGAGACTTTCACACAGGGAGAGTGCTTAGTCAGCACATTGTTCTTCTATCATATTTCATTGTCAAGCGGGGGAGAAAACGTTTTCTTTCTCGAAACAATTTAGTCGATTACTTCACAGTCTTATAAATTGGAAGTGCATCCCTCCTGGAACACACATGCCAAAGCTTGTTCAGAGAGCTTCTGGCCAGCAACAGAAAGTGCGTTGTTTCGAGTAAAAACACCCTCCAATTGTAGCCTCTTGAGTGCTTGAATGCTTGAAAAGAAATTCAGCGGAGTCAGTAAAACGTTTCAGCCGCACTCAGGCTTTTCAGTTTAAGAAAAACAGGTTCATCCGGGGTCAGAGTAAAAGTCCTACTGCCCTCGAACGCTCCACCAGCTCCTGGTCCTGCTGTTCGTTCCCTGATAACACTTTCCTTTTCATCTTCAGCACAGATGAAGTCTGTATTCTTGGGGACTTAAACAGCGTGGCCCAAGAACAGCACATGCACTCGTCCGATTATCCATTTTTAAATCTAATAACAACCGAAGCGTTTCGTATTATTCGGCCTATCAGGAGAAAGAGTCTCTGAGCTAAAACGCTTCCGTTCTCTCTCAGTCTGGGAGTAGAGAAGTATCAGCTGGTCCTCAGTTAACGAGAGAGCGTGTGAACAGCAACCGTAAACTCATGTTATGACAAGTAAAAACATTTTTTTTTTTAAAAACAACCTCCAAAACTGTCGTGCCTGCACAAGGCCCGTCGCCAATCACCTCCAGCAGAAAATGATACCCGGTTACATTGTTAGCCAAACAAAGCCCACCACACACACACACACACACACACACACACACGTATAGTAAACCCACATCTCAGAGATGTGACGCTTGTCATGTTGCTTTAATTTGCCTCATCGATACACCTTAATAATCCTCTCCTGGTGTGCAGGAACGTGCTTTGGTTGGACTGTGGTATACATCATTAAAAAGTGCAGTACTTTTTGGGTTGTTGTTGTACCAACTGGAATGTATCTGTGGCATTAATTAAGAAAAAACACGTCTTTGACCCCCCCCGTGTAGTAAAATTGAACACTAGTTTTCCTGAAGGTGTTCCTGAAGGTTGAAGCTTAAAATACATAAAAAATATTTTCCTCATTCATTTGAAAGTTTTAGAGAAAAAACATATTGATAACTAATCATTTTGGTGTTGTTCCAAAATGTCCGCTAATGATATTATAACAATGTTTAAACATAAACCTTACACACAACACAGAAGCCCCCCCCCCCCTTCTTCCCACCCAAAGAAAACGCGTAATAACAAAAAGCCCATCTAACGGGCCGGTTTGATTTCCAGTTATACCGGGTGAGCCTCAGTTTCGGTTGAGATTTGGAGAGAACGGAAAAAGAACGAGAAGGAGAGACAAAGAGAGACAGAGAGAGAGAAACCCCCCCCAAAAAAACATGCAGCAACTTGATGTCTCCGAGATCCGAAAAGGCGATCGGATCACGGATCTCTGATGTTCATGTGGAGGCAGCCGCCTTGTTCCAACTTGCCATTAAAGAGAGCAGCGAAGAGGGAAAACATGTTTTTTCTTAGCAATACCGCCGGGGACAAGACTGCAGGAATGATGGCTTTTTCAATTAAATGTTTTGTTCCTGCATGACGGCACGGAGCGCATTAAAGCAGAACGTCTCCAAATGCCGTTGTTTCAGTATGAACATCTTACCATGCTGGTGAGCCTTAAAACGAGCATACAAGTGCTTTTTATATTTGCTTTCTAGTGACCCGGAGACTTGTGACCTTATATCTTCATCGTATTACCCGAGGCTAGTCTAACGCTGGTCCACCTCTAAAGGTCTCGAAAGGTTTTCGACTCAACTGGGAATGAATGTCAAGCGAACTGGAGCGAAGACACTGTAAATATGAAAGCAGGATGAATGTCGGCGTCAGGGAGGAACCTGATAATCTGGAAGCGTACTAATCCCTCCCTCTTTTCTTTGCTCTGTCTGCACCTCTCACATTGTATATTCCCCCGATCGGTGGGGCCTTTCCGAGAGAACACACTCTATCTCACACACACACACACACACACACACACAGTCAGCTTTGACTGACGGGGTTAGCAAGTGCGACACGGCTACAAGTTCCATGTCAATGAGGGCCACCACACACACACACACACACACACACACACACACACACTGTGTGGCAGTGGCTGTTCTGTCCAGTCATCTGAGGAATGTGCTGCAGATCTCATTGCAAAAGACGTTCATGCACCAGCAAGAGCATGAGAGCAGCTTTTTTTTCTTCCTGTTGTTGCAGTGCTTCTGGAGCTGACGAGGGTTCCCTGTCTTTTCTGTCGTCAGTCAATGGGAGCAGAGCGCTGAAAAAAGCTTCGACAAAACACTTAAAAAAAAATGTAACTGAGGCAATTAACCTTTAAGATGACATGACCGTTTATACCAAGTTAGCTATCTACTTTTTTTTTTATATGTGTGTTTTGTTGCAAAATAATGAGCTGGACTACTTAATGCCAATATTTGATCTTTTTTTATTTATTTGAATTTATAGTTTTGCATCAATGTGACAAAGTACCTTGATTTGTCAGGTGTTTAATTGAATTCCAGAAAATGTAATACAGCATACATCGATCTCTTTAAGGATTTAATTTCTCCCTTTGCTGCTCCTAACATACAATGAGTATTCAAAAACTGTCTGACAGTATCATAAAATATCTTGTTTATCAACTTATTTCAGCCCCTCATTGCTGCATAAACCAGCCAAATTACCGTAATTACAATTAGCTCAACATCGACACGTTTGCATGTGAATTCATCAGTAACAACCAAACAATACATACGTATTATGTGAACATTCAACATGTGAATGTACACTTCTTGCACCAGCACTTATTTCCGTTTCACAAAGTATTTTCCCCCTGTGGGTTTTTAATACTCATACTGCATTGATCCTGGCTCCTGATAGCGGCCGCTGTCCTGCGTCACATTGAACAGATAGCGATGACGTTGGTGCTGCAGGTGGATCTGTGAGAACAGAGGAAAGGGGCCCGGCATCACACACACACACACACACCAGTATTGTTTGTTTACACCCCACTGCTCCAGGAAGTCGGTCCCACTAGCGCCTCCTTTCCCCCGCGAAAAGATGGCGAGAGACGCTGCGTGTCGCCTGAACCCGGCATTAAAGATTCACTTCCAACATGGTCGTCACCACGCAGTTTTGTTTTGGAGCCTCTCTGTAAACTCGCATGAAGAGGAAGTGCTCCGGCCTGCTCTCTTCTTGACCCTGGAAGGGCCGTGTGTGTGTGTGTGTGTGTGTGTGTGTGTGTGTGTGTGTGTGTGAGAGTCTAATAATAGAGCCAGTGTGTCTGAGTCACACGGTAGGCCCTACTTCCTGTTTTCAGCCATCCCAAGTTTACTTCCCAGGGAAGAGAATGGAAGAGGGACAGAGGGACGGCTCCTCAGGTATAATATTCTATATATATATATATGTATATATATATATATGGAAATATAGACCTTTCATAAAGCACATGTAATCTTTAATACAGATCTAATCGCCTCTGCAAATCAGTCCTTCAAATCTTCTCGAATATAGTTTTTCTTTAGTGTCCAACAGGGGTTACACACTGTGTGTGTGTGTGTGTGTGTGTGTGTGTGTGTGTGTGTGTGTGTGTGTGTGTGTGTGATATTGTTTTTATTCAAGTAAGTGGAGAAAACCATGAGAATTCTTCTCAGGAATCTTTTTTGTTTTTGCTTTTATCTCTTCAAATATTCGGCCCAAAAGCACTTGTTCCTCGATCCATTGCTGAAATAAAGGAGCTATACGTGGAAATACTGCTTCCAGATCATCTGCTGACTGTGTGAGGGAAAGCCCACAGAGTGCCCTGTCAGCATAAACAATGTTATCTGGGAGATACCCCGGTACATCAGGTACATTATGTGGAGGAGGAGAGAGGAGAAGTCTGACTCTGCTGCAGTCGGCCTAATGAAGTTTATAAATCACAGTTCCAAGTGAAGAGGTCAAGCGTCTGTGGAATGTCTGCAACATAAATCACCGGTGAGCGCCGCACGGCAGAATTAAACTTAGCGAGGAGACGTCTCCGTTTCCTCACAAACAGGATGAGAGGAGAGAAAACACCCTGTCACTCTACACGCACACACACATACACACACACACACACACGCACACACGGGTACATTTATAACACATGAGATGAAAACCCTTTCGTAATAATCCTCTGTACGGTGCTTCTTTAAGTGCCTTACAAAGTTCCCTCAGTTTGGTGTTGGAGCTGTGAGTAGTTAACACCAGTTTAGATCACAAAATATTAGAATAAATTCATGTTTCAGTCATTTCTTTTCAGCTAAAACCAGTTTAGATCACAAAATATTATGATAAATGAACGTTTCAGTCATTTCTTTTAAGCTGAAACTGCTTTAGATCACAAAATATTATGATAATTGAATGTTTTAGTCATTTCTTTTAAGCTAAAACCAGTTTAGATCACAAAATATTATGATAATTGAATGTTTCAGTCATTTCTTTCAAGCTAAAACCGCTTTAGATAAATTAATATTATGATGAATTAATGTCTCATTCTTTTTTTAAAGCTAAAACTGTGTTTTTCATGCTAAAAAAGCCCAACATTCTCCAGTTTCAGCTTCTTGAATGTGAGGATTTGCTGCTTGTCGTTGCCGGATGGTAACTGGAATTCTTTTGGGTTTTGGTTCGATGGTCTGATCAGAATTCAGAGGGCGTTTTGCAATATTTTCTGATATTTTACAGGCAAAACAATTGATTGGGGTAAACAATGATAGTTATTATCGTTAGTATGCACCCCGACTGAAAATACCTGCATGCCAGTGACGTAGTCCTCATGCAACACAACTAAATGATCTTATTACATTTACACATCTTGTCAGTTACACTAAAACTTAGTCTGATTGGCATTTAAAATGTATTTTTTTAAAAACCTTATCTAAATACATTTGCCAAGAGCTTTGCCTGAATGAAAATATCTAAAACTGACAAAATTGGGCTGGAAGACGCGCTGCACGTTCACTTTCACGCTCGCGTGAGCGCATTTTGTCGGTAAGTGGCTTGAGCTGAAGATTCAAGATAACTCCCAGGTCTCCTCTCTGTAATCCCCCCGGGATGTCTCTCTCTCTCTCTCTCTCTCTCTCTCTCTCTCTCTCTCTCTCTCTCTGTGTTTATCTGTAGGTCTCTTTGAGGATGCACGCAGCCCCATGACTTGACAAAGGCTCACATGATGCCGTGAGAGCTTCGGGACGGCTCTCGCTCTCTGTGTCTCAAAAGGAATGCGTCTCGGCGTGATCTAGTTCAGACGGAGCTCCAAAAGCCTCGGTGGACAACATGTGACGTTCATGGTTCAATCTGTGAATGAACCTCTGTCAGAGAAATAAACCTTAAAGGTCCCTAAACATGTCCACACACACACACACTTCCTTTTCCTGGGGCACCTGATGATTATCCTCTTTTTTATCTTGAACCTTGGGCACAGATTAGCCTTTGTACTTTATGATATTGTATTTTCTTGTTAACAGTTTCAATCAATCAAATGTGGCTTTCTAGGCCCCGGTGGGGTGGAGACCCCTGTGGACTCATCATGGCACCTTTTGATTGAAAAGGAGGGGGAGGGGAGGAGGGAGCCTCTGAGTGTGTGACAGAGGAATCTCCTGGTTATTTATGGTCGTGTGATTGTTTTTCCTCTGGCTCTGATTGGCTCGTACTAGCAGCCTCCTTTGCAGATGAAGAAGATCGGTTGGAAGGCCGGCCGGGTTAATGTTCCCAAACTCAGATGGCTTCAGTAGGATGGCCGCCGTCTTCTATCTATCGCACAGTTTCACCATATTGTATATTTTGTATTTTTCAATAATTGTTGGTGTTATCGAAAACGTATTTATTCGATACGTACTTCTTTACCGGACTGATGTGAGTTGGTGTGTTGGTGAGTGATCAGCTGAATGCACCAGATCAGACGTGTGTCATGTGGTGTGTTCAAGGCCTTCGGTGCAGGACTGCCTGTGCTCTGCATTGTGCTGTTTATAAAGGCAAGGCAGCCCAAGCATGGCTCTCTAAGAAGAGCTAATGGTCGACTAAAGCTGAGAGAAGGCCAATATGATACACTGTGTGTGTGTGTGAGACAATTAGTTTTTTAGACCTTGTAAAATGTTCTAGCAGAACACAAAGAGAACCGGAAAATACCAAGAAACAAGTCACAATGCAGGCTGGTGTGTGTTTGTGTGCACACGTGTGTGTACATGCACAAGTGTGTTCATACGGCATGTGTGTGTGTGTTTGTGCACGTCTGTGTGTGTGCGTGGCCGTGTACATGTGACCCCTGCAGTGGGGGCGAGTGAGCGGCCTCGTCCACTCATGCCGAGAGTGAGGGAGCAGTGAAGATGAGAGAGTGCAAAGATGATCAATATGGATGTACAAAGGAAAGCCTTGTGCTTCCTCCAGAGTGTTTAGGTTTTTCTAGAGTGAGCCCAGTTGGCGTATGGGCAATTTGGAAATGCAAAAAAAATATTTAAACTTCAAAGAGTTTGAATAAGAGATTCATTTACATTTTTATCCATAAACGATGCAATGGATGCATTTTGAAAATGTGATGGCTAATAGCAATTAGGAGCTGGGGCGGCACAGCGAGTCGGGCCCAGGGTTCGACTCCCGGCCTGGACGGCCCTTCTGTGTGGAGTTAGCATGTTCTCAATGTGTGGCCGTGGGTTCTCTCCAGGTTCTCCGACTTCCTCCCACAGTCCAAAGACATCGCAGCTTTTGATTAATTAGGTGTGAATCTGAGCGTGAATGGTTGTCTGTCTATATATGACCCCGACGCCCTCGTGACCCTGAACAGGATAAGCGGTTAGCAAAGATATTGTCACGCTCCTTTAGCTATGCTGCTAACATCTTCATGGAGTTACACACACTGTTACAGTAGCGTTTATGTGGGTTATACGGACAAAGAGAAGATTGCCGCTACAATATCTTTGACTATCTCCTCCTCCTCCCTCATCAACTCTTGCATGAGTCAGTTAGAGATTAATGCTCACTTCTCTCCTCCATCTCTCTTCCGTTGCACCGATCTCCATCTCCATCTGTGTGAAACCACAAGGAAACTTCAACTGCCGCTCTCTGTGCAGATGCACACGTGAACTCACATTTACAGCGCATGCAAACACCGGCAGAGAGGACCTTTTGTTTTAATAATAGAGATTTTGAATTCTAAAAGTGACGAATACGTGTGATATTCATTGATTTACACTTCCTCTACTGTACAATTAACTGAGGTCTTAGCTGTTCATATGAGACAGAGAAGCTGTGTGTGTGTGTGTGTGTGTGTGTGTGTGTGTGTGTGTGTGTGTGTGTGTGGCACCATAGCTGGCACGCTCACAATGCTGCAGCATCACTTATTCAACAGGGACAAATTAGGCATAGACAGACACGGCTAAACAGGAGGACAGGTCCGAGTGGCTGCAGACAGGAGGCTGTGTGTGTGTGTGTCTGTTTGTTTGAAGTAGAGACCATCTGTATAAAATTATCCTCCAGTACCTGAACGTGCGTGTGTGTGTGTGTGTGTGTGTGCTGCATCTCATCTGTTCTGCTCGTGGCTGGTTTTCCTTTATTTATTTCTGTCCATTTGTTTCTCATAAGCTGACTAACACATCGGCTGCAAAGGGTGTTCCTCTCGGTGAGTCCATTACGGCTGCATCCTGTGGGTTATTTCAAGGTGCACTCAGCCGTTTGCTCTCTTTTAGAGGTGCAGTTTCTCTCTTGACCAGTCTTTCTATTGTTGTGAGGACTCTTATTTTCTTTTCTTTTCTCTGACTTGTAAGACCTCGAGATTAGAGTGAGGACATTTTTGGAAAGTGAGGCAAATTTTTCCAGTCCTCAATTTGTGGTTAAAATGCCAATCAGTTGATTAGACATGGTTAGTTGGTACAAACTGTTGTATAATGTCGCCGGTGGCTTTTGGAGGAGCTTCGTCAAGCCTGGGAAAACAACTCAGGACTGGATTTATTTGAATCATTCTTTTTTTTATATTCTAATCTCTCTCTTGCAAGTCCGCAAACGTCATTAAAGTCGTTGATTTTTTTATGGTATCAAAAACAGTCAGAAAGTTGCAACTGAATGTCAGTCAGGGTTGTAAGCTTCTTTCCTTCTTTAAAAAATGTAAAATCTTGATTTAAATCATAATTTTGCTTCTCTCAGACTTAAAATGCCGGAGGCAAAGTCTCGCAAAAGTCAGATATTGCATGTGACGAATGATTCCCTGCCCTTTACGAGGCGCTATTTCAATGAGGGTCCTCACAAGTATAGCAGTTCAAACGCGTGTGTGTGTCTGTGAAGGGTCTGCAGTGTGTCACTCCACAGAGGCCGTGTGCTCTCTGTCACTGAGGACAGATAAAACACAATGTCCTCCCTGTTCTCTCTTTCTCTCTCTCTGTGTGCGTCTCACTCATTCTTTTTTTTTTTTTTTTTTTTTACAGATTTCATTTTCAGATTGTTTTTCTTCGAGCTTCCTTGTCCCCGCTGAGGCTAAAACACACGTGACACCTCGTCCCCTCCATCCTCCTCTTGTTCTCTGGTAAACAAGCGCCGTGTCGAGGTGGAAACCCACAAGTTGTGGAAAAAAAAAACGCGCGTAGACTCTTATGAGACGCCGTTAACGGCCCTGGTAGTGGTAGAGGCCTGTCAATCACAAGGAAGCCACGCCCCCAAAGCAGACCCTGCTTTACTCAACAGACATCATGTTGCATTGAAGAAGACTTAAGACTAGAGATCATACACCATCCACTCATGTTTACAATGTTTACTGAGGGAATCAATCAAGTGAGGAGTAGAGTCATCTTCTCATAGACTTCTATACAACCAGACTTCTTTTGTCTGTCGCCATATTTAGAGGCATATGTTTCTTAGTTGACATTCTTTATTTGAACCTGTCAGATGAGAAGCTTGAGGTTAAAAAAGTGTGTGAGTGTGTGTGTGTGTGTGTGTGTGTGTGTGTGTGTGTGTGTGTGTGTCCAAATTGAATCTTAGCCAAAAGTTCAACAAAGTCATGTGCTTTCACTTCAACCATAACAGACTGTGGGTTTGTTTGTGTATTGTGTGTGTGTGTGTGTGTGTGTGTGTGTGTGTGTGTGTGTGTGTGTGTGTGTGTGTGTGTGTGTGTGTGTGTGAGTGTGTGAGAGACAGAGTTGGCAGGTGTGGACAGGACGCATCACTTGTCGAAGGGCGTTTCATTTTAGGAAAGGAACTGTCACTACACCCTCACACACACACACACACACACACACACACACACAATCACAATTTGGCTTGCTGTCAATTAACCTCAATTGACACGGTTGTACTTCAAACGCGTGCTGAGTCTCTGGTGCATCGAATCAAGCGCCTCCTCATCACAAGTGAACTCTTGGACCGATCGCATCACACCAAACATTTTTGCATTTTACAACACACGCAGCGGAGAGTGTAACTGTATGTCCTGTGCGGGAATGAATCCTTTTCATTTTGGTTACAGGCAGTGGTGGCGTTGTTAGTTATTTATGAAAGTTTAATTTCATAGGTTTGTGGCTTTAAAACGACACAGATTGCATGTGAAGGAGCAGGATTTAAAAATGGGTTTCTCTATTAGTTACATTCATTGTGACAGTCAATTTACTGTTGATTAAAGTATAATAAATACATATTTTTTTCCAACACACACACACACACACACACACACACACACACACACACACACACACACACACACACACACACACACACACACACACTGTGCTTCAGATACTGGTAGGGCGGATTTAGGGAAAACCTGCTCAATTGAGTTAAAACCTGCAATTTAATTTGCGTCTCTGCGTGTGTGTGTGTGTGTGTGTGTGTGTGTGTGTGTGTGTGTGTGTGTGTGTGTGTGTGCGCATCTGCTTGTGTGTGTGTGTGTGTGTGTGTGTTCCCCATACATGAGCGCACAGTTTCAGGATGTTCTCAAAAAAGCTAAATCAATTTGACTTTGTTTCCATGTAGAGTAACACGCAACACACACACACACACACACACACACACACACACACACACACACACACACACTAGTACTGGCAGTGTACCACATGATGAAGACCATGTGATGTTGGAAGTAACAGTCCTGGACCTGCAAAATCAATCTGTGGACATACATCGGTAGTCATTAACGGTATTATCATGTGATATTTTGACTGTAGACGTGTATGGTCTATTTTAACATACAAATACTGCAGGGACAAATAAGAGCGTATTATATTTGGTAGACTGTGTGTTGCAGTTCTGTGGTAGTGAAACAAAAGAAAGAAAGGGGAGCTGTTTATTGTCCAAGTGGTCAACCACGGTACTGCAACTAAAATGTCCTTATAGCTGTTTTCTCCATCGATCACCTGTAAAACTGTCAGTTAATACTCATTTTCATACAATGATCTGCAACAAAAGTTTTGCTTTAGAATCTAATTTTATATCGTATTCATCTCTTGTCAAAGTTACGTAAAAAATAAAAATAACAAAATGATTTAACACACAAACAAAAAAAAATGTACTGTACGCATACATGCTGCACTGTTTTTACAGACAGAGCGCATCCCTCCTGCCTGCCCTTCCTGTGACCTTTGACCAGGGAGGAGGAGTGTATCCGAGTTAGCACGCGGCAAAAGCAGTTACATGGACACACACACACGCGCGCACACACACACACGCATGCGCTGAAGGGCCTTTCCTTCCTCCGCCGGCTCTATATTTAGTGACATCTGCACCTGTGGGTCTGAGCGCGCTCAGTAAGCAGCTGATGAGTGGTGGGCTGTGACCTCAGAGGAAGGGAGGTGCTGTGTGTGTGTGTGTGTGTGTGTGTGTGTGTGTGTGTGTGTGTGTGTGTGTGTGTGTTTGGGGTCCACGCAGCTACTGCTTTATTAGTAGCTGAAAATATGGCGTTACTTTTCAGTTTTCATGAGTTCTCCTCTATGTATTGTTTAATTTCTCTGTCAAAAATCCACAGTGCTTCAGCAGGAGGCGTGCAGCTTATTATGTAATACTTTTGATTTATTACTTCAGCAAATAGCCCTAAGACATTTTCAACAATCCTGCACGGGATCCCTGTGCCCAAAGCAATGCCTTAAGATATCATATTGTTTATTATCTACTGGTTTACTATCTTCTCCACCTTATTTTGTCTCAACTATGTGTGGTTTCTCATCACAAGAGTCATCGTTCCTTCTCATAATTGATGCATTTAAATGATTTGATTTTTTTATATTTAAACGAAAAACAATGAGCCCCGTCTAGCTTCGTATTCTATGCCTCAATATACTCTGCAGTCCTTCAATAATAATCACAATGCAATCACTTTCCAGAAAACATTTTATGTGCAGACAATGCTATCCCTCTCTTTGACTGAAGCTTGGAACAAAACAGACCACATTGTGTGTGTGTGTGTGTGTGTGTGTGTGTGTGTGTGTGTGTGTGTGTGTGTGTGTGTGTGTGTGTGTGTGTGTGTGTGTGTGTGTGAGAGGGGGGTCGGTTTACACAAGGTTTATATTTTATTCTGTAAATCTCCTAATCTGGAATGCACTCTGTGCTCAATCTTAAAAAGTGCTATAAATAAATAAAATGACCAAAATAATAATAATAATTTCTTTCAGCAGAAGCCGGCTCCCTTCCCTTCTGCAATATACTCATGGTAATATTCTGCCACCCTCATCTGTCCATCTGCCACAACAACTTCCTTCCTTCCGCTGCGTCTTGTAGAAAATGCAGATGGATGGGAATAATCATCCTGTTAAACCTCTAAATGCTTTCGCTGTTCTGTCCCGCTTGATGATGAAGATCTATTAGCCGCCCCGACACAACACCATAAATACACATTCAAAAAACATGTTGTTCCTGGAAGAAGCCAAGATGTGAGAAGAGAGTATGTTAACAAACAAAACAAAATAAGTGCACCCCCCCCCTGCACTTTCACATTGGTACGAGCCAACAAACTTTCTCTGTCCTCCCCCTCATCCGTCTCTCTCTCTCTCTCTCTCTCTGCTTTCCATCTCCTACTGTATACATTACTGAACCCACGCCTGTTCGCCTTCGCTGCACCAAGTCTTCACTTAGTACTGTGCACTGTGCACTGTGCATGTGTGTGTGTGTGTGTGTGTGTGTGTGTGTGTGTAAATTATAAGAGGGGGGGGGGGGGGGGGGGGGGGTTATGGACGCTGTGGGTGGTGCAAGCTGCTGGTAGAAACTCTGTGAAGCCGATGCCCACTTGCTTTTCACGAGACAAACAAGATTGAATGCACTCGGGTACACACACACACACACACACACTTAAACTTTGTACACACACACACGCGTGCTGACTCTCGATAGAGTTCAGAGCAGCAGTTGTCTTCACTCCCTTGAGCTTCTGTCTGGTCCAAACACATTCTGACTCCAGTGTGCGAGAGGTGTGTATATGTGATGTGTGGGTGTGTGACAGGATATGTGTCAACCTCCAGTATGTGCTGTGAGTCCCACACCGCAGCGTGTGTGTGTGTGTGTGTGTTTTCCTCCAACCTTCTTTCTTCTACAGGTTACCACATCACCACCGTGTTATGTTGCAAGTGACACTGTGAGATTGATGGTGGTGTTGGTGTGTGTGTGTGTGTGTGTGTGTGTGTGTGTGTGTGTGTGTGTGTGTGTGTGTGTGTGTGCGTGTGTGTAGATGGTGTAAGATTTTGTTTATTTTTTATTTTTGCCGATATCAGTACATTGTGGAAAATGTATGCAAATACACATCAAATCATCATATTGATAGATTTATTTATCTTCTCACATTTTGGACTGTTGATTGGATGAAGACGAGCAATTTCGTGCAATTATCTTCAGATTGTTGTAAGAAGCAATTTTCACTATTTTCTGAAACAATTAATAGGGAGAAGAAGGAAAAAAAATCAGATTTATGGACAGTGGAAATAATCGTGAGACAGTCCTTTCCCTGAAGAAGATTTTGTGCATTTTAAATTTAAATTTGGGCACAAATAAAGAAATAAAATCTATGAAGAACTGCATGTTCTCGTAAACAATTGTGTGCTGTCGGTTCTAGCTGTGCTAGGAAGTAACTAAGTTCATTACGCTTTTGAGGTCCTTCATCATTTCCATGTTATGTAACTTCATACTTCAGGTTCACCACACCTCAGAGGGGAATATTGTACTTTGAACTTCTCACACAGATATAGAATCTCAAAATATTTTATAATATTTTAATTATCTGCATAGTCTAAATTGCAATGTGTGTGTGTGTGTGTGTGTGTGTGTGTGTGTGTGTGTGTGTGTGTGTGTGTGTGTGTGTGTGTGTGTGTGTGTGAAACTTAGATAGAGCACCTGGTGAAGGACTGTAGTTGTTGAATGCCAATAATAATAATAATAATAATTTATCAAGGTTAAAATGACGAGGCAGGTTTAGTTCTTGCTGCAGGACTGTGCATCTCTCTCCATGTGTTCTCTTTGTTTACAGTTGGATATGTCACTTCAATGCTATGGACAACTTGCCAACTTAAAAAAATGATCAAAATCATAACCTCATGCCCGTCCTCATCCTCTGTTTTCCGCCCCCTGTGTTTCTGCAGATCGACCTGGAGCCAGAGGGAAAGGTGTATGTTGTTATTGACCTGTCAGGGTCTTCAAGTGAAGGTGAGAGAACTCAGACTCGCTGTTATCTGTCACACCGTCGTCTTGCTCTCTTGTTTCCCTCTTTTTCTGTTTAATGACACAAAAGAGCTGTTGCGTAATGGTGCCGGAAAAGCTTTTAGCCTAAAGTGACACCTCGGTCATCTCTCTCTCTCTGGATTATCTGATGCAGGATTCAGTTTTCTGTTGAGCCATTTGGGCTTTCACAGCTAACAGTAGCTACTGAGGTCCTCTGATTTTTACTCCAGAAAACTGATGTTGCCACATTCAGAAATATCAA
>NC_136602.1:5301347-5313847 GCF_910589615.1 Taurulus bubalis
GTGTACCGTCATCAGAGAAAATGTCCCGGTCACATTATTGTACTGAATATTGGCGGACAACGATCTATGGCTACTTGGGTAAGTTCCGGGTAAGACGGCCTTTGCAGTGAACGAAAACCAACACTAATTGTTGGTTAGAAACAGGCAGTAACCTCCAGGTCTGAAAAGTGAAGCCAATGCTGAACTATCTACAACCTGCGGTCTCCTTAATGGCCATCAGGGGGCGACGTATAGTGAAAATGACTCTACTTCTCTCTTGCTTTATTCCCTCAGTAAACATTGTAAACAATGGGTTTATGTTTCAATCTCTAGTTTCAAGTATTCTTCAATACAACTTGATATTCATTTAGTAAATTATGGTTTCATTCAGAGTCAAATAGTCCATAAAGCAGGGTATGATTTAGGGCGTGGCTACATTGTGATTGACAGGTCGCTGCCACGCCGTTGTCCGTTCTGGGAGTTGTCTGTTTTATTTATTTTTTATCTTTGAACTTCAACCCTTTCAAAGTGTGTTTTCAGTTCATGAAGGTAAATCGTAGCATTTTATTCAGTGTTCGGTTGCACTTAGCTCCGCCCACTTGTGTCACTTCTGGTTCCAAAACACCAAGATGGTGACGGACAACATGCCAAAATCGAGGCGGTGACTCCGCCCACTTCTTAATCATTCGAGACAGCAGGAAAACCACAGTCTACAGTCTCTGTATTATCAGCTATGTGTAACTTCTGTGAGGCATCCAGACTTAAAGCATAATCACCATCTGTGCCGTGTGCAACATATCAAAAAGTTACATTGCGTAAGAAAGAACAATTTAAAATAGCTGTTGAAGTATTCAAAATGGCCGCCAGGCAGCTTAGTTCATATTCTACTGTACGTGGGTTTAAGTATCTCACTCAGAAGTAAATGATTGTGTTTTGTGCTGTAACCCAGGGTTACGGTAGCCTGTGCTGTGTCTGCTTTACAGTCATCCGTCACCAACCAACCGCCTGGACCCCAAAAGAAAAAGCCTGAACCGCCATAAACTAAACAAATCTGTTCCTCACGTCACCAGATGTGAATGACTTTTCCGCCTTGCGCTGGGTGGAAGTCGCCGTTGCTCCAGAAGACGACGGATCTGACGCAGATTTTTATTTTTTTATTGGCCTTCGTGCATCCGTGAGTGGACGCAGATTGAGAGTTCGGGATACATGACCGAATGGAAGAAGAGAAAGACAGAGAGGGGAGTTAACCGGAGGTCAGAGGAGGAGGGGAGGGGCTGATAAATTGATTAGTAAAGTGGAGTGTTCTCTAATGGACCAGTTACATCATCGAGAGGGAAAGAGAGAGAGAAGAAGAGAGAGAGAGACACCAGTACAGAGTGACAAAGAGGCGTCATTAGGACAGGGACTTCTCTCGCTCATAAATTTGTTCTTTAACCTTTATTAGATTTTGTTCTGTCTACAGTTTCATACAATGTATTCATGTACCTGTAGGTGTGTGTGTGTTTGTGTGTGTGTGTGTGTGTGTGTGTGTGTGTGTGTGTGTGTGTGTGTGTGCGTGCAAGAGTGGATGAAATTGCAGTCATTACTTAAATGTGTTTGCATTGCAGAGAACACATGGGTGAACTGTCAGGCCTGAGAGCTGCAATCAACCTATTAGCTTCTAAACACACACACACACACACACACACACACACACACACACACAAAGCCTGGATGATAATCGGCGGCCTGTTGCCAAAAGCAGGCGAAGGATTTATGTTCTTCTGGTTCAGAGGAGAATACTCTGAATATGACGAAGCTTTTTAAGAAAAAATGTCGTGGCCTTTTACTTCGAGAACTTTTGGGTTTTTCAAGGTTCGCATTTTGAATTCTACGTCTGTTATTGCGGCACTAAAAAACAACAAACATTTGGCAGCAGCTCCTGAACGGTCAGAACAGAAACGACAGGGAAAATGGATTCTGTCGCTTTGTGAATGTTATTCATTCCTTCCTCCTGTGAGATAGACGGTTCCTTTTTTGTGCAATAATTTCACAGAGTGTGTGTGTGTTTTTTTTGCGGCGGGCAAGTATAAAGTTAACCAACTTTAGCGGGACGAACTGAGCGTCTGCGCAGGTTTGAGTTGACCTTATTGCAATAATAAGGCCGGATATCAGATACAAGAAAAAGAAGGAAAGCAAACAGTATGCCTTATTAATTTGAGAAAACAACGTCACCGGGATGTTTTATGACTGCAAATGATGGAGGAGCATCAATACGAGTACCGATGAGTACCAGTATCAACTGAATGTCGGGAGTAAATATGACTTCACTTCAGATTTAATGTCTCGTTAATGCTTCAAGCTGCTCATAAAGTTTAAGAAGCATGAAATATGTCACTCACTGCAGTTTGTCTCTGTTCCAGCATTGAGCCGTTCACTTTAACTTTTGAGCTTGTGATAAGGACAGCATGTCTATCACAGACCCCCGCCGCCCCCCCACCCCCCCACCCTACAGTGGACGACGCCAAGTCAAACAGTGTTGCTAGGCAGCAGTCGTCAGTTGCTAGGCGATGGCAGAGGGGGCTGGAGGAGTAAGAGTGAGGACAGGCGGAACATGACAGGAAGAAAAGGAATGCACGGCGAGTCCTGGAAGGTTTAGCCGGAGAGCGCGTTCTGTCCGGAGGGTGGTGCCAGAGGAGAGATGGAGATATTGTTATGTTTTAGATGAAGGTATTTTATGTGGAGAGATGCTCGAGGAAAGGCGGTTGCCTCTCTTCGGATCGATAGAAACCAGCTGACAATGTGACCGACGGTGGGTCGGCGACGTCATCCGAATAAACAGGAATGTTCCCCACAATGTGGCCAAACGACACCGTGTCAGGTGGTTGATGACGGAAAAACATGGCCGCCAGAGTCAAGAGGCCTGACGCACACGGGGGGGGTCAACAGGTCAATGTCGCCGGATTGGATTCACAAAGTGTTTCGAGGGGAGGGTTTGATTCCATTCTCTAATTGAAAACGCAATTATCCCCCATGTCATTCAAACACGGCGGCCATGTTTGAATGACATGGGGGATAATTGCGTTTTCTCTAACGCGTCTTTATCCCCCTCCGGTTGTGTGACACTCGTCCAAAGGGATGACCCGCTTGTGTGGATGTGGTGTGTTCTCAAACATACAAAGGAAAAAATTAATAAAATAACTCAAGAAAGAAAAAACTGCTTAGCAACCAAGAAAACCTTTCAGTAAGCTCATCTGTCCGATGACATAATGTATTCATGCATTACGTAATTAAGATTTCTGCAAAGTAACCTCTCTCTCTCTCTCTCTTTCTCACGTGCTCCCCTGAGGTAGTGTGTGTGTCTGTGTGTGTGTGTGTGTGTGTGTGTGTGTGTGTGTGTGTGTGTGTGTGTATAATTAATGGTGTTAGTCAGTAATTTAAATCTCTGCTGCTCCACTGGGGAAACCCCCGGTAATTAAACACAAAGCGACAGAAAGAGAGAGACAAAGACAGACTGCTGACCGAGTGAAAGGGAAACAAAGCGTCCTCACACACTTTTCAGCCGCTCTGCGTCACCGCCATCTGGTGGCTTCAGGGCGTTACTGCAGATTGTGTGAGGGTTGCACCTATATTCAGAAAGTCAGTTGAAAGACTGTATTTGTTTTTGTGTTAAGATGAAATAAATATTAGTGTAGTTTGGCTTATTTGTCGGGACTATTTCAGAGAAGCCAGAGACATGTGTTACAATATGATATATAGTCAATATAATATATTGTTTTTTTGCTTGTGTGTGTGTGTGTGCAGCTCCATCGGGCTCCACCGAGAATGAGGAGCGCGTGTTCCGGCAGCGGATGGGACCCAGGAAGCGGCAGGGCGCCGTCCGCCGGAGGGTCCACCAGGTCAACGGCCACAAGTTCATGGCCACCTACCTGAAGCAGCCCACCTACTGCTCCCACTGCAGGGACTTCATCTGGTCAGTGATGGGAAACACCCAGACGAGCTACCAGGTTAACCTGGTCGACACACCTATAATCTGCAGGATAATCCTCTTTTGTTTGCAATGCAACGCATTTTAATAACAGTTCATGTCCATTATGAAGGATTCAAATGGGGGAAGTATTGTGGTAGAAGTGAATACTCACTAAAAAGAGATAATAATTGCTCTAAGGACTTTGAATCACCCCAAAAAATATTTCAAAATCCAACTAAAACTATGACTCTAAATATATTTTGGCTGCGTGTAAAGTTAACAACATGCACAGACAGTAGGCAGAGCCTGCATACATAGAGGAGGAAAAGCACTCCACAGGCTGCAGCTTCAGAGTGGAATATATAAGATTGTAAAAATATAAATATGAGAAAAAAGGGATTCTTTTTTGCAGGTATTGTTCAATAGTTGCACATTAGAATTAGCGGACAAGGCAACATCAACTCAAAAGCACAAAGGATTGAACCCAAAGGTTTTAAATTGGCACTGATAACAAATGAAACCATTTGTTGTGTAGCTCGTATAACCAGGACACAAAACAGAGCTCTAGAAGGCTTTTATACATTTATTCATGCTGAGTCAGCGTTGTGTGCTCACACATTTCTGTCTCTCTGACCCGCAGGGGCGTCTTAGGAAAGCAGGGCTACCAGTGTCAAGGTAGGATGGCGTCTTTACATTTGTTTGTGATGATCAGCTGGAGGCACTTAGAAGACTTTATAGATCTTATAAACATGCAACATATGTCCGTTGTGTGTGTGTGTGTGTGTGTGTGTGTGTGTTCCCCCTGCAGTGTGCACCTGTGTGGTCCATAAGCGCTGCCATGAGCTGATCATTACCAAGTGTGCGGGGATGAAGAAGCAGGATGACACGGTGGAGGAGGTACTCATCATGAGGCTTTTCATGAACGCTTTCTGTGAAATCAATCCAAGATATTCCAGCTTGAAAGATCCAATGATTGATGGATAGATGGATAGATAGATAGATGGATGGATGGATGGATGGATAGATGGATGGATGGATGGATGAATTTGTTTGTGGCAGCATCAAGCAAAGTTTCATAGAAGACACAAAAATATCAGGTACGAAAAATACTCACTATATAGAACAAACCAGCAGAGCGTATTTATTCCCCCAATCGGGGGACCCTTTTATATCAGGAAAATCCAGAAAAAATCATGGTATAAATCCCCCCCCTTCCAAAAAAAACATGTTAGGTATCAAATTAAACATAAAAATCAGGGCTACAATAATATATAATCCCGATGTACAACCTTTAAACACAACTCAATCAATAAATAGGATTAGGGTTATTAGGGTTAGGGCTTAAAGGGCTACGGAAATTAAACAATAAAGAAAGTGCAAAAATGCAAAGTATATGCAGTGTATATAAAATGTATATTGGTATATACATTGAAATTATAGAAAAAATGCTCACTTGTACACCATAAGACTGCCAGTCAACGACCTGCCTGTACTTTGGGAGCTTTTGTCATGATTCGTCACCGACCAGTAAAGACATCTGGCCAGTAGCGGTCGAGGGATTCGCTTCCCCATCCCCGCGCGTCTCCATCCAGATCCTGCAGGTTCGGTCTCACTGTCCTTTCTGTGCCTCCTGCAGCCGCTCTGCTCTCAGAGGTTCAGCGTCAACGTGCCGCACAAGTTCAGCATCCACAGCTTCAAAGTCCTCACCTTCTGCGACCACTGCGGGTCCCTGATCTGGGGTCTGCTGCGACAGGGGCTCCAGTGTAAAGGTGGGTCAGCTTTCGTCCACATGATGCTTTAGCCTTTTGAAACCTGAGGCTCGTATATGGTTCTTTTTTTACGTCTTTACTTTATTCAAGTAGTCGTATGAACCCCAAATGAGTTATATTACTTGTATTATTTTATATATTTTTTTTCAGAATTTATTTGTGAATAAAATGTATATTTTCAAAAGAATCTCTTTTTTTTTTACATATTTTGATCATAACTTTTAATGTTCAGCATGATCTAAGCTATATTTCCCCCCAAAAAAGTAGCCGACTTTTACAAACTTCATGGTTCAGGCCCTTACCAACATCCAAAATACTAATAGGACACCTAGTAGACACAAGTAAAACCAAGCTTTGACATATTGGGAAGGTGTTTTAGTCAAAAAAACGTGTCGTTCGGTTCAAAAATAGAAAGGTTACTTGTTTTATGACAATACATTGTCTCACCAGAGGCTGCTGGGCATTACAATTTGCATAAGCCTTCCCTCTTGCTGTGTGAGGTGTTTCTAGAAATGTGGGGGGTACACGTAAGTCACAGGAAGCGGATTTGTGAGACAGAGAAGAAAAAAAGAAACCTCCGGCCGATTTGTGATTTTACAGGTACTAATATTGAGTTCGTAAGGATTTTGATTGCTTTGTTAGACTCCCACAAGCCCGTACGGTTACTGAGATGTGTTTGCTCGGGAAATCCGACTTTGTAAAGGGTATTTATCATGGATTTGGTGAAAGCTGACGGAGCAGCAGTATAGTCGGCGGAGTTTACGTAAATACTTAAACTTAACGGTTACTTTAATTATGTTTTACACCATATGCATCTTCTCACAAGGGTTGTGGAACTGTAGAACTTTAAATGAAGTTAAACAACGATGTGGTTCTGGAGATAATTAAGGAAACGTTCAAACAAAATAAAATAAAAATTGTCCGAAAACCGGCGCTGCTTTGCCTTGCCGAGCTGAAAAGGTTAGCGAAAGTCACTTGACCTGGACGAAAGAAAAATCACTGTGTTGTGTTCTGATTTTGGACACGCTAACTGTCTTTGTGTGTGTGTGTGTGTGTCTCAGTGTGTAAAGTGAACGTACACAGGCGCTGTGAGAGTAACGTAGCTCCTACCTGCGGCGTGGACGCCAAAGGAATCGCTAAAGTCCTCGCCGACCTCGGAGTCACACCGGACAAGATCTCCAACAGCGCCCACAGACGGAAAAAGGTGAGTCACCTTTCCACGAGATTTGAAATCAAAGTCTTCAAAAGCAGCGATAAAACCAAGAGGAATGGAGGCGGCCATCTGACAAAATGTCTTTTTAAAACAGCTCCCTCAGAGTCAAGACCCCCAGCAGACGTTATCAGGGACGCCGAAGACAGAGGACGACCGCTCCAGGTCCGCGCCCACCTCACCATGTGACCAGGGTAAGAGAACTCCCCCCCCCCCCCTCCCGTCACACGGGAACTCTCATCGAAGCCAACGAACGAAAAGCGTGCCGGAATCCATTTCGTGCTTCATTTTTCTGTTTCCCCGTCCAGACGTGAAGGAGCTGGAGAGCATCCGGAAGGCTCTGTCGCTGGACCACCGCGGAGCGGAGCACAAAACACACCCCGTCTCCTCCCCCCCGTCGTCCGTCGCCGCGGTGACGGGGGGCGGTGACGGGGACGGCGTCGGAGTGGAGGGCGAGGGAAGCCCCGAGAACGGAGAGGTCAAAGGTCACGTGGCGCCCGAACTCAAGAGGATGAACTTGCCGGACTTCGTGTTCATCAAAGTCCTGGGGAAAGGAAGCTTCGGAAAGGTGAGCGTGTTTGTCTTTTTGTCTCATTCCTTCACTCCTTCACCTGTTGCTTCATCGACTGCGTCATGTGACCAGGTGATGCTGGCGGAGCTGAAAGGCAGCGACGAGGTTTACGCCGTCAAAGTGCTGAAGAAAGACGTGATCCTGCAGGACGACGACGTGGACTGCACTCTGACTGAGAAACGCATCCTGGCCCTGGCCAGAAAGCACCCGTACCTGACGCAGCTCTTCTGCTGCTTCCAGACTAAAGTAGGAACACACACACACACACACACACACACGCACACCTGCAGACATACTTTGCACCTCCGGGGGGCACCATCAGACCACGTTTATACCTGTAGACTCCAGTTTTTGTGACTTTTATTTTTTATTTAACACTGTGTGTGTGTGTGTGTGTGTGTGTGTGTGTGTGTGTGTGTGTGTGTGTGTGTGTGTGTGTGTGTGTGTGTGTGAAAAACCTCTAAAAATCCTTCGAATTGAACAATATTAGAGGGGACAACTACTCACAGCTGGTATTTAAACGAAGAAATATACATAAGCTTATTTATATTCAGTTATATTGATGATCACCACATGATTAAAGGAATATGAAAGAAAAAAACTATATTTATTAACTTTATTAACTAACTTTATTAACTTTTTCTTCCTCTTTCCATTTATTGAATTTTTTGTGTATCTTTTTTTACTCTCTAATCTTTCGAATACAACACTATAAGAGTAGACAACTACTCACACCTGATATTTAAACGAAAAAATAGTTTGCTTATTTATATTCACGAACTTCGCGAACTGACCTGTATTCACTTCTCAGAGAATATCACGACTTCTCATAACGTTCGAGGACAAAACAGTTTTCTCCCTGTTGATGCACTCTGGGAACATTTAGCCAGCGAGCGTTTTAATCAACTTGAATATGGAGTCGTTAGCGCAGCGCTCTGCCAACAGCACCAAAAGCTTTATTTCAGTCTCCCATGCACAGTCTGCTCTCTCTCATCGTCTCTTCTCGGCCGTACAGTAAGTGGACGGTGACAGACGGACACACAAAGGGCACCCGTGGGTGGGACGCCGCTCCTCCAGGATGCTTTTTTTTCATTGTGTGTTACATAAGTGTTCCTGTCATGAAACATATAGAGGCTCTGTGCATGTACTCGTGTGTGTGTGTGTGTGTGTGTGTGTGTGTGTACTTTTTCAAGTTTGACAACTTGCTGAAGGAACAGGTCACATGATGTGATGATGTGCCGGGTCCTTTCCCAGCAGCTTGAGCCCGACGCTGCTGGGAAAGCTGCACAGGTGTTAACTGTTGTCAGACGGACCTCAACAAAACACGAACATCTGAAGAAACAGGCGAGGAGACGACTTTGAGGTTTACTGAAGGTTCACTTTTGTTAAGACTAGTGGGTGCAGCGCTGAAGTTTAGAGTTTGGATGATGAGTTCAGAGAGGTTTCTGCAGGCCTTCGTTTTCCTTTTCCTAAAATGTATCCGGCGATCGATCTTCCGTTGCACATCTAAATTCATCAGCTGTAACGCAAAGACACCTTTCATAAACTAAAAAGAAAACTCAGAATCCTGTAAGGCCAAAAACATCATAAATAAAAAGGATTCTGTCTAAAAAGAAACAATTGAACATATAATAAACCAAAGATTTTCATTTTTATCACTCCCTATTTTCGATGATCGGTCCTGCATTTGTTCAGCCATCGAGAGCGTTTCAATGTACTTGTTTGTCTTGGTAATTGTAACTGTTCATTGTAACTGGTGGCATTCACTTTTCCCACACAGGAGTCAAATATCGTACACAGGACTTCGTGTGATACACAAAAGCTTGGGCGAGCGCGTATTTGCACGCCCAGTAAGCGGCGCCGCCATATTAGCCGGGACCTGAATCTTAATCATGATAAATTGTGTCACAAAGGCAATCTGTCTGAACATCTTGTTATTTGTGGCTCGCTGAATTAACAATTGTTGGCAAATCTCAACTCTTATTATTTTCCCTGCTTCCCCTGCAAATCTAAACTAGCTTGTGAAGTTTTCTTTCTGGATTCTTGCGACGCAATCGGACCATTTCCATTTCTGGTGTGAACATTTTTGACGAGACCTGAGAAATCCTTGGCTGGTGTGTATGCATTGTGTACAGTGATGGGAAAAATACATGTGTCCAAAGACCGCTTCGTGGGTCAGCGTCTTTTTATTATTTTCTCAGACTCTTCTGGAAAGCCTGAGATAGCGTCTCCAGTTAAATTTATTTATTCCTGTTATTTTCCTCCAAACACAAACATGCGCAGAGTGAACGGACGAGAGAGTCAGACAGCAACGGGCGGTGAGACTGTTCTTAATGTACATTGTTGTTCTTCCCTTCATTAGTGTTTTATTCTTAAAAAATACATGTTGTATGGCTGTCTGACGCATTAATGTACACACACACACACACACACACGCACACGCACACACAGTCAGCGTGATTGTGTTCTTGGACCAAACAAAGGGACCTTATGTAACCGCTTTGATGGTTATCAGGGACACGATGTGTATTCCATATGCTGTGTGGCCCCGCCCTCATCACCTTCCTCACCTTCCTCACCCTCCTCCCCCTCACCTCCCCCCCGCCCCCGACTTCTTCTCGGAACGCCACGCTCGATGCTCTGGAGTCGCCGTGATTACTGTAAACAAACCCTCATATAGGCTCTGTGTACGGAATATACTGTACGCTCACACACACACACACACACACACACACATTCGCACATTCTCCTTTTACATAACGCCGGTTCCCCCATAGGCCTGTCGCCACGCCGATCCACATCGACTGGGTGTGATAATGAATTTGCTCATTTGACCGTGACGCTGGGTCGGGGGGGGTGGGGGCAGCAGGTCCATGGCGGTGTCGGGTTTCGGACCTCTGCGAGAGAGAGAGAGGGGTTTCTGTCCCGGTTACGACGCGGTATTGGAGAAGCCTCCGCACCGATCCGATGTCATTTATCAGCGACATCGACAACGTGTCACTCGCTACCCGATCCTGCAGAGATGAGGAAGAAGATGGAGATGGATTCCCGGAAAAAACGGAGAAAAACGGGTGACCCGGTTCATGCTTTACAACGGGTTCAACCTGAGCCAGGCCGCACAACAATGGGAGCAGAAGTATCACATCCATGCAGGGTTTTTAGTTTCCAGCTGTTAAAAAAGAACAATAATATAGATACATATTTGTTTTGAACGCACTCGTTATCATCCCATATGCAATGTCAAGTATTGGAGGGGTAAACAATGGTATTGGATCTTCTGTTATATAATATATTATAGTAGTGATGTATTATTTAGCTGCAACACTTAAGCGTCCTTATCGGGTATAAGAAGCGGCGTCACGCAGTGAATTGTGGACTGATGTTTGACATTTTTCTCAGAGACTTCTATACAACCGGACTTCTTTTTGCAACCAGAGGAGTCGCCCCCTGATGGCTATTAGGAAGAATGCACGTTTACGGCACTTTTCAGAACCACAGTAGAACAGATGCTATCAGATCCAAACTCGAAAAAAGTTGACTTCACTCTTGGTGTCTTTTGATGGCGCTGCATCTAACAGTTATTTTCATTATCAAATACCTTGATTATTTTTCTCAATTAATCGTTTTATGAAAACATCAGAAAACATTGTGTATTTTTTTTTCACTTTAGGACAGTCTCTGAACTTTTAACTGTGTCCTGCCTCCTTATTCCTCCCCTCACTCCTATTCTTCCTAATCGACTGTAGCATCACAGTCGTTCCCTTATCGGCCTAATTACCGCCAAGAAATGTAAACAACATTATACAACATACAACTCGTTCTGCTCCACACAGCGGCAGCGTGAGGGAGGAAGATGCGGGAGGATTAAAGAGGGAAGAAGAAAAAAACGGGGGAAATCTGTTTTAGACCGCAGATTGTTATTATTTGTGATGTTAAATTGCCTTCTTGAAGAGAGTGATGGTGGGGAAGAAGTGCAGAGGGTTTGATGAGAAATGAGTGAAGTAAGGAACATGACAGATTACAGCGGAAGAGAGAGTGGTGTTCTTTTTTTTATGAGCTGTAATTGGTGAACATCAGAGGCAGCAGAGACGACCAGAAACAAGCCAGGTACATTAATGGACCTTTGTTCTCTTACGTTTAGGCCAGAGAGAGACTGATGGGCAGATCAAGAGAGAGAGAGAGAGGAAGGTGTGGACCGCGGTGCCCAGAGTCAGGCGGGTCACACAGATGACTGAAAGCAGAGGTGGAGGGCCGGCCCGCTACTTTAAGGGCCCTTTAAGACCACTAGGGTCAATGGATCCTGTGCAACTTGGTCTAACATCTCTGACTTAAACAAGCACCGTCAATCACACATTCAAAGTATGCTCAATTCTTGCCATTTAAAAGATTTAGAAATTGGATCTGAAATTGCACTACTTTTTGATTGTTTTGTAACTGCCCTTGCTGCAAAAAGCTGCTGGGGATTGAGTGCAGGGTCTAACATCTTTACTTTTTTCTTCTTGCTAACAAATCTCACGAAAAGACCAAAACCAACAAAGTGTAGGTCCATCTCAATCGTTTCTGACCCCACGACCCCCGTCTGTGGCACCCCAATACCATTCATTTCTACTGAAGCTCAAAAAACAAACAGGTCACACACATTTGGTTTCATTTGAAAAAGGCAAACAAAAAAAGTCTCATCCTTTAACAGTTCTCTTTCAAAATCCCGTGCTGTACAAAAACAATGCAGAAAATAAATCAGTCTCATGTTGTGTCACATTCACTCAACAGTAGATGCATTACAATGGTGAATTATAAGATTTACGGAAGATTTGATTTCAAATTCTAGAAACCACCTTGAAGGGAGTTCTGTCTGTTCTGTGCTGCCAAGTGTTTCCTGCCAAACACCGTTTACTGTCGCCCTCTGTGATTTTGGAATAAACAAGCTCGTCTGCCAAGATCAGAAAACAGGTGATTCAACAATCCCTTCAGTTTCGGCTCCCCTTGTTAATCCTTTTCATTGTGTTGCTTTTGTCTGAGTTG
>NC_136602.1:5318847-5346347 GCF_910589615.1 Taurulus bubalis
TGTTTCCATCAGAGGAAGAGCAGGAACAAAGTGCAGGATTACAGGAATATGTTCCCCTTAATGACACTGTGAGGAAACAGGATTGTTGTAACCGTAATTATAAAGATGACTGTTTCATGTTTGATGGGTGGAATTTCAGTTCAGGAAACCAGCTCCTCCCCTGCTGCTGCTCAAAGGAACGGTAGAAGTTCATATTTCTCTCTTACCTGTCGCGGTTATTTATGCATAGTTTTGAAGATATCTGCTGGAGAGATGTCTGCCTCCAATATAATGAGACTATATGGCAAGCGGCTTGTGGTGTTCAAAGAGGCAAAAAAACAAAACAGCAATGTCTCTTCATGAAAAAATAATGACCACAGCAGAGATTTAATATTGAGAATGGATGCATGCGAGAAACGGGACGAACACACAATGTCTGGGAGGGACTGCTCCTGGGTTCTTATATACGAAGCTTTTTATATCTCGACCCCCCCCTCCACACACACACACACACACACACACACACACACACTCTCTCTCTCTCTCTCTCTCTCTCTCTCTCTTTAATTTCCTATATGAAGAAAGCAAACTGGAATTCAGGAAGGGGGGCATTTTCCCCCGGAGCCCATTTTCAGTACCGAGAGAATAGAAGTCTCGGGGCGGTGTGTGTGTGTGTGTGTGTGTGCGTGTGTGTGTGTCACAGGAAGTGGAAACAATCTATGTTGGCCACTTAGTCATCTGGTGTGTGTGTGTGTTTTCACATTGAAGGTATTCTGTGAGACATAAAAGTTTTTTTATGTTGTTAAATGTTGCTTGAATTCATAAACACTTTCAAATTAATTTGTACTTCTCAATTAGAGGTTGTGATATGGAAAGAATACTGTACGACACTTTATTGAAGTCATTAACTCTGTGGCAATAATGGACATAATTCAAGACACATTCACCACATTCTTAAGATGTCAGGAATTTATTTTCCAAATGTTGGTATAGTTTTAGAAATTACAACTATTGGCGCCTCGTAAAAGTAAACAATTCAAATCTAATCACTTATCTAATCAATAAACGTCTGCCCCAGTATTGATCGAGCGCCTCTCTCCTCCGCTCTTCCCCAGGACCGACTGTTCTTCGTGATGGAGTACGTCAACGGAGGCGACCTCATGTTTCAGATTCAACGCTCGAGGAAGTTCGACGAGGCGAGATCTCGTTTTTACGCGGCCGAGGTCACGTCCGCTCTGATGTTCCTGCACCGGCACGGAGTCATATACAGGTAACCGTGCCGACCGTCTGAGCATCAAACATTCAACAGGTCACCAGTACAGTACATATATACATCTGGATTATTTATTTTTTCCCCCATTCATATTAATGCAATTGGCGTCACGGTATTCTGCTGCACTCGCACATCCTTCTGCACTCTTACAGCAGACTCTGTCTCTTTAATCGCTGCCAAGCATGAACATTCTGCTTATTTGATTTGGAGCTTCCAACTGTGGATATGCGTCTCCATTACAACGCATATAAGAGAATTCCCAGAGCAAAAAGAAAATAAACATAAAAGGAGTACTTCACCCACAAAGTGACCAGCTGTATATCAATTACTCGCCCTGTTACCTTGAAAATAGTTTTTTTCTCGCAAGCCTCCATGACGTCTGAAGTGTTTTTTACCAAAGATGCATGTGTTTGGGAAAGAGTGAACATATGAGACGTGGATTATTCTGCACCAGTTTTTATAAAAAATGTTATCAATATTGTTTTATATAGTTTTGCTGTTGTCAAATCAGTACGTTTAACACTTCTTCTCCGGTCTAATAATTCATATGCAAAAAGGTGATTTCAAATGCAACGCCTACCAGCCAATCAGAAGCAGAGTAAGGGGGGGGGGGGGGTGTCATGGCTTTGCCATAGAATATTTCATAATTAGGTGGACAGGTATGAGGTCTTGCAACATTTGTCACCGGGCTGCAAGGAAACCGTTTGACAATGATGTGAATAGTTGGCTATTTTCGCTCTAATAACCTTGAATTTATTGCGGTTTCGTGCATTCTCATCACTTCCTGTCGGTCAGACAAAGTCGTCCGTTTTCTCCAGATTGAGATATTTAGCGCATGGCTGTTGTCGGTTCGAAACCCCTCCAGGAAGCTGAACACAAAGCCACGTGTCCGCAGAATGCCCTTGTGTTCAATCATACTGAAAAAACAACTGATGATTTTTTCTCTGCTTATGAAACTCAAAACTCTGTTGACCCTGAAGTGCCTTGTGTTGGTCTGCAGCTGGCATCACCGTCCTTCTGCTCCAGGTACCGTTCTCCGGACTCCTCAGTCATAATATCATTGTCAGTCAATAGCAAACACGCAGCTGGTGCCACGAAAAGCAGCTCGCCGCTGGAATCATAACACCATTGTGATGGATGGACTTCGGGCCGTTTGCTCCCAGAAATAACTTTGATGAGAGGAAAGTGAGGGTCTTCTTTCCGGTGTTTTCTCCTCACGAATCAGAGCCTTGATTTGGGTGTTTGGATTCTTCTCGTCCCGCCATCTGTGCTGCGTGAGGACGGCGAGGACTGAAGAGGGCCGCGTGTGCGTGTGCATGTGCGTGTGCATGTGCGTGCTCGTGGTTGCGTTTATGTCATGACGCTTCCCGTTCACCTGTTTTATACTTTCGCCATCAAGGTATTTATGAAACACACAAGCATTCCTTTAGCCCCGACCTCAACTTAATTCTCAGTCTTGAACCCTAAAATCAAGTTAGAAACTTTAAAAACGGGACAAATGGAGCGCTTGAGACAAAGGGGTGACAGATTAAATATACATATTGTCACACAGAGGGCATGAGAAAAATAAATAATGTTTTGGACATTAGGGCATGTGACAATGTTCTGGTGTCAACCTGAAAATGAGCATCATGTGTCTCCATTAAAGTGACAACAGTCTAATGCCTGAGCAGACCTAAACTGTGGACGAACATTATTATCACTGACCTGAAGTAAATCTATTGACCTTTGACCTCGTAGTACCCGATAAATATGAAACACATTACCAAATGAGCAGGTGTTCGATTGTAATGTGTTTTTTTGGTCCTTGTTGAAATGATATATTACATATTAAAATACAAAATTCAGCTTTGACTGCTTTGACGTGGTTGCTTTGATCCCAACTAGTGCTTTTATGCTTTTATGAGTCATGAAAACAGACAAAGTGTCCCCAGAATGAGGAAACAGGCTAGGGGATGTGATGGAAGACATAAACAGTGTATGTGTGCAGAAGTTAAAGGTTTGTTAAGCGTGACAGAAGATGAGATATTCTTCTTCCACACTGCATATTTGTCCGAATATGTTTGTGAGTGGGATTCCCCCGGGAGCTTCAGTTTCCTCACAGTGCAGAGGAGAACATGTGAACTGAAGGGCAGAGACAGGGATGACAATCCATCATCAAGAGAACTGGTTCTGTATCGTTACACAACAGCAGAAACTGACTGTAATCTTAATGTGAATCTATTGGCCTTGTTTCGACACCAACCTTTTCCCCCCCGGAGGGTTTAATAACTTATTTGGTTTTATCTGATCAGAATATTGCCGGGTAAGGTTTTCTTTTGTGTTTTGTTTTGGCCTTCAGACAGGACATGAAGTATGACCAAGATCCGGTGACTCAAAACAAACAGAAAATCAATGCCAATCAAAGACTGTCAAACTGAGGAAAGAAACCAAGCTCCAATGTTTTGCCGTTTATTTTTGTCTCTAAATAAATAGGACAGTTTAATGAGCCTCATGCGTTACAAGTCACACTTAAAAACAATGTCCTGTTTGTATCACAGGGACCAATAGCTTCAAACCAGAGAAGAGTACAGAGGAAAACCCAAATCCAGAAACTTTCTATGTAATCATTTCAGTGAAAACATGTAAAAAAGAGAAGTAAAAACAATTCAATGATAATTACTTTATTCGACACTAATGTGACACCGAATTAGCTCAGATGCTAACCACTTCCAAAGTTTGATTATTAATGTCATAAAACAAGAAATGTGCACCATACATAAAACAAGCCACCATGAACACAAAGAGCATTCACCCAATTGAGGTTTGGATATAAAAAAAACGTGAAAAAAAGAATGGAATAAAATGGTATGGAACGCCTTGAAACACAAAGAAGATGAAAAGTTAAAATCACTAAACGTACTTCCACCCTGTCGTGTCGTTTAGTTCTTTTGGCTCCGTGATCTGAGAGAGTCCAGTCCTGCTGGTGCCTGCTGGACCAGGACTCATTGTTTCACAACGTTTCTGTTTTGAGGGTGTTAATAATGGAAGGGGGGGTTATAATCACACCATTTGTATGTGTACGTGTTTCTTTGGGTTGGCACAATTGAATCCAAATCAGTCATCAAGGTTAGAGCCAAAAGCCGCCAGCTTTACTGTTTTGTGATTGTTTTTTTAATAGTTTTTGGCTCCACCGCTATGTTTTAAAGTGACACTCCACCCAGAAGCCTGGCTCTGAGTCAAACTCCTCATATAGTCTTAAAATGTGAAGGGTGTCTTATTACCAGAAATACCTCTAATTGACCCCGGCCTCTGTTTTTACTGAGCAATCGAGGTAACAGACAGAGGCCTGCTGGATTCAGACCACCAATAAATTCCAATGATGATGATTTTTTCATAGTAGGAATAAACATCGAAAGCGAAAGAAACGTCAAAGAATCTTTATACGTCCACCTGTGTGCTCACAGTATGGTGTAAAGAGCCATAATTTCACTCGACTGGACTGATGAGTGGATTCCAGCTGTTTGTGCATCAATGTTGATTGGCCTTTATTTGGGTATCAGATGGATCATATTTACTCTGTCGGTACACACACACTCCACCAAGAAGGAACTACCATGAGAAAGATACTTATTTTCTTTCTTTCTTTTTTTCAATTCTCTGCTTGCCTCCAGAAAGATATAATTCCAACACGGAGGTTGAAATACATTCTGAGGGACTCCAGCCAAGTCGACGCTTTCAAATATTGAGATTAATGGATCGGTCTTTCAACATTGTGTTCTCAGTCATGCTGTTTTGATAGTGAATGTTACTCTGTCAGAGGTTGGCAAGGAAAACACACACACACACACACACACACACACACACACACACACACACACACACACACACACTCTATGTTCATAAATGATGGCTGATTTGACTGAGCTACCTGATCCCCTCTCTCTCTCTCTCTCTCTCTCTCTCTCTCTCTCTCTCTCTCTCTCTCTCTCTCTCTCTCTCTTTGTTAAGCGAAGGAAGAGGAACAACAAGTGTTTTGGGAACATTATGTCCTGACTCTCCCTCCTCCCCTCCTCGTCTCCCCTCCCTCTCCTCTCCTCTCCTCACCTCTCCGCCCCTCCCTCCTCATCACTCCCCTGGTGTTCATCTCTCCTCCCGTCTGCTCCTCCTCGATGCTCCCATCGCCACAACGCCCTCATTTCAACAAGCGAAAATCCTTTTTCAGACAATAGAAATGCGTTGTTGCACTTTCACTTCTCTTTCCAACTTCCCTGAAGCAGAACTTCATCACACTGCCTTGGGAATTGTGACCCAGTAAAATGTCTGTTCAATGAAAAAGCAACAGGACTAAGAACCTCACAAAGCATCTTAAGGCCACTTGATTATGGTCAGTGCTCAATATGTCCATCTGGGACGGCAATCCTCGTGAACGCAATATCCCAGAAACGCCTTGAGGGAATTCCTTCAAATTTGGCATAAAAGTCCACTTCGACTGAATGATGAACTGATTTGATTTTGGTGGTTAAAGGTTATTGTGATCTCACAAAAAAAAAGGATTCGCATGTTAATCATGACGCGATGACAGTTTGGACAGAGAGAGAGAGAGAGAGAGAGAGAGAGAGAGAGAGGTTAGCTGTCATAGTGCACTAGGGTTGTCTCTCAGGACGTAATGGAAAAATCACTCAAGATTAACATGAAACACAGGAAATGCTTTTCAATTGAGCCTGATTGCTGTGTGTGTGTGTGAGAACTCCTTCTGCAGCAGCTCCTGTTTATTGACAGGATTTGTTAAGCGATATTAAAGATTTTCTAACACAAAGAAAACAAACATGGCGGTTGTTTCCTCGGAGCACAATGTGACACTGATCCAGGGTCAGTGGGGCTTTTACTGCAACACGCTGAGCCACTTTCTTCCATTTCAGGGTTTAACCACGAGACAGGGAACCCCTTGGACCAGCTGCTTCTCTTACCACAGCGCTCTCAGCCTATATCACTGTAAATGGCTTTAAAACCAAGACTGACCTGGTCCTGGTAGTTTGTGTGTATTTTAATTAACACTCTCTTTTCTGCCCATGGACTGATTCAATTATATATATATTTATATATTATTTTATTTGTTTAATCTGAAATTTGTGTTGTTTTCTTATCCAAAGAAAACTGTGCCTGTAAATGAAAAAACTAGTGTAATTTTAGGCCAAACTGGTAATAAACCAGACAAAATATTTGTCGGTTCAGAGCACAGAATCCTCTCAAGATTCATTGATTTTCAGAACTCTTTCACAGGTAATCATGCATACAAATACTATATAGATATACACTAGTAATAGCAGTAAAGAATCAAAGCATGAAGAAAACTGATTCAATTATTTTACAATAAATACATTAAGGCTATAACAAAGAAAATGAAAGATAATGAAAATGTTACCCATTCCCTGCTACGCAACATAGATTATTAGGCTCCTTCTCATCCTACAAAACCCCAACAAGACATCTTCACATAAATACATATCTTTCCATTAGTGCGGCTGAACACCTGTAGCCACTTAATATTGAATTTCCCTGCAGCGAGGTGACGTGTAATACAAAGATTAGCGTCAGCAGTCATTTGAATTCAATCACAAATGCATTAAATTCGTATGCTATGTCTTTCTGCCCTGCTGCAGGCGGGCAATTCAGATTTAATGCGCCGGGAATCGCCTCGGTGAGATATGTAAACAGGCAGCCGGTCGGCGGTTTAATTTTTCATCTGCAGGAATATAGAACAGGTGCTGCGTTGAACCTTTTTTGTTTTCTGTTAATGAAAGATTGCCTGTCTCCTTGTGCTTAAAGCGCGAATGGTTTCTCATCAAAATAGCTACGTTACGCACACAGCTTGCACTGCATTGATTTTCATTCATAAGAGAGACGGTTATGCAGTTTGCGTGCTCAAAAACATTGAAACTCAGGACCTAAATATGAACTATTGAGTGAAAACTTGGTTCGAAGCCAACTGTCAAGCTCCGCTGCATCTGACATGTCATGTTTTTTTTCCTTGAGACTTGAGGTGCATCAGCGTTCATAGCATTGTTTTAACGTTGCACGATATCTGAGATCCTGCCATAACGTTAAATTGTATGTTAAACTCAGGAAAGAGATTCAGATTTTCAAAATGTCATTTTGCTAAAAAATTCACACAACCTTCGTGCAATAATGTAATCCATACCCAGCCAGAGCAAGGCATGATGGGACAGAAAAGTACACACTTTTCACCTGAAAAATCACAGCAGCTCGCAAACAGGATTGTTCTTTTTTTCCTTCTTCTTCTTTGTTTTGGAAGCGTACTAGAACAGGACAGTTGCATAAGCTCTTGACTTTGGAAACACGCACACACACAAACTCTATCTCCTCCCTGGCTTGTCAGGGCGGCTGCACTTTGAAAAACACCTTCGGGCTGAATGGCTGCATTGGCTACATCGAAGGAGATGTTGACATTTTTGTGGCCATCAACCATCAAGCCCAGATCTGCAGCATTCATAAACGCCCCTGTCGTCTCTCAACACTGCTTCTCTTATCTCTCTTATTGCCCCGCCCCTTCACCTCTTTCTCTCATTAAACCCTCAACTTTCTCTTCACATTCTCCTTCTATGTTTGTCTCCCCCGCCTCAGAGACATGTGGTCCGTTTATGAGAAGCATTTGTTTCACAAGAATAAACTGAAACATTGAATGGCTCACAAGGCATATTCTTTTAAAAACACAATGTCTAATAACGTCTTGATTAATGTCACTCCTCCCAGTGTGCATAGTGCATTTTCCCTCTTGTTAATCCTTCCTCTCACCTGTGCAACACTCTGGCTCTGCAGAGACTTGAAGCTGGACAACATACTGCTGGATGAGGAGGGTCACTGCAAGCTGGCGGACTTCGGGATGTGCAAAGAGGGCATCCTCAACGGAGTCAGCACCACCACCTTCTGTGGGACGCCAGATTACATCGCACCCGAGGTGACCTCAGACGACCTCAGACGAACAACATCCACACCCACAAACCCACAAACCCACACATGTGCAGGAAACACATCATTTATTTGCCCACGTTCGACTCTTTGCAGACGATGCTTGATTTTTCATCGCTAACATGGAGTTGAAAGAAGAACATTTTACGTTTTTTACATCGCAGAACTTCACACACCTGCACAGTTTCACATAGGTAAAAATGTATGTGTGCTTTTTGACTACCTGTTTGTAAGCCTCTCTTATTTTTGTACGTGTGATCAGATCCTTCAAGAGCTGGATTACGGCCCGTCAGTGGACTGGTGGGCTCTGGGGGTGCTGATGTATGAGATGATGGCCGGTCAGCCGCCGTTTGAAGCCGATAATGAAGACGACCTGTTTGAGTCCATCCTCCACGACGACGTCCTCTATCCCGTCTGGCTCAGCAAGGAGGCTGTGTCCATTCTTAAAGCGGTCAGCTAGCTCTTCATTCAAACACGTAGCATAGTGAGCACGTTTTAGTCCACTCAGCTGTGAACTAAGAGTCCATCTGAACATAGATTGGTCCCAGTTTGTGTCCAGTCGGAACAAAATCCATACTCCCACAAGACAAAAATACAGGGTTTGTGCTTGTATGATATGTTAACATAACATAATTGGTGATATGTTTGCATGGAGACCTTCAAACTCATCTGACAAACCAATTATTCTTTAAAATAGATCCATACTTGCTAAAGTATCTTTCGATGAGCACAATCTGTGTCCTCGTTGTTTCGTTTTTTTACCGTTTGCTTTCTTAAGTTATGAGCTTTGAAACTCTGCACGTTATAATAATTTGAATGATGTCCAGCCCTAGTGGACTAATGGGCTGTTCCAGATCCAACATAAGAATCCACAATTTTGCGTTTGTCTCAATCTCAGAGTCACATGTGAGTGAGGATGCAGCTTTTTTTTCTCGTTGTCATATGTTGCCTCTGGAAGAACGCTGGACAATTTCCGCTATAATCCATCACTTTCTTCTGTGTTTTTGGTTGTGTGGGTGTGTAATGCCACTTGACCGTTAGTTTATTTGTTTGGCCAGTTTTTCCATCACAAGCCTTGCGTTTACCTTGGCTGTTGACTGCAAGGCCTTGTGGGAAAGTGTGTGTGTTTATGTTGGACAATGTCTTGGACTCTGACCAGTCACTTAACCAGCACACCAAGCCCTGATAGGACATGTCCTCCAACTGAAGGACTTCGGGTCACGTAATAAACTCTCTCAGCTAAATCCAATAGCGGAGCAGCTCGTTCACCACTCATCATCCAGCTTTCAAATTTGCAGAAAACCCATCCGAAAATGTCAGATGAAGAAGGCATTTTAAAGAGTGTATCATTCTAAGACCCAGAATTATCTCCTTTTTAATTTTTTACATTGTAACAATTGAAAAAAAGGGATATTGAGTTGACTGTTTCTACTCGTGCTGGTTTGTTAGCACAAACCATCATTTTTTATTATGTATCTTTCACAAGAATAAAATCCTCGTCTTTCTCTCCGTCTCTCTATCTCTTTGCTTTCTTTCCGTCGCTTCTCAGTTCATGACCAAGAGTCCCAACAAGCGTCTGGGCTGCGTCGCGGCTCAGGGTCTGGAGGAGGCCATTAAGCTCCACGTGTTCTTCAGGGAGATCGACTGGACGCTGCTGGAGCAGAGGAAGCTCCGACCGCCATTCAAACCTCGCATCGTGAGTTCACACAGACACACACACACACACACACCTGATCATGGTGGGAAAAATGTATTCTGTTTGAAGGGGCTACAATATGAGCATTATTACTTTTCTGTTCACGTGTGAATCTTCTGGTTCGACCAGCAACTGAAGACGAAATGTTCTCATGAATAACGTTATACATTTTTTCTTGCAAAAAGCTCATTTTAAAACGACTAAACGTTGAATCTCGTCTTAGACCAGAGGCACCAGAGGCTGAAACCCGTCTCTTTTGTTCTTTGCCTTCCAGAAAACCAAAAGGGATGTGAACAACTTTGACCAGGACTTTACACGAGAAGAACCCAACCTGACGCCGGTGGAAGCCAACATCATCAAGCAGATCAATCAAGATGAGTTTAAAGGATTCTCCTACTTTGGAGACGAGACTGTGGCCTAAACACACACACACACACACACTCTGACACAGATGATTTAACACATTAATACACACCACCACGCCGGAAAAAAATCTTCGAGCAAAGATATATTTGAAGAAAAACACGGCCCGAGACCTGCTGAACTTCTTCAGATTCTGACTCCACTCCAGGAATTATACTAGACCATCGGTATCTCTCTCTTTATGGTTTCTGTGCTCTCCGTTTGTCCGTATGTGTATAAGCCATTAAGGTATATGCTCTAGCAGCATGCAAGAGCAGGTCGGAAACTGTAAGAAATGGCCCTTTACCTTTGGTCCGGATGCATTTCTAAAGCAGCGGAAAAAAACAAACTCTGTGTTTTCAGAGGGGTCTTTTGAAGTAGATACATGGGCAAAGTTGCGGCATGTAAGTGTGTGTGTGTGTGTGTGTGTGTGTGTGTGTGTGTGTGTATGTGTGTGTGTGTGTGAGCGAGATAATGTGAGTGCAAGTGTGCATGCATGCATAGTTGCATACTGTACCTCTAGGAAGAGCAAGACTGTCATTTCTGTACATGATGTGCTGTATCCTGTGTCTATCTTCGTGTTTAAAGAATGTTTTTCTTCTTCCCTCTACTTGTATGTGAATGAAAAAATAGATATATGTTAAACCAATGATTGTATTTAAAAAAAAGAAGGTCATTCATTATAAAAGGAGATGCAAGAAATAAGCTTTTTTTTCTTCCCTCTGATGAAAGCGTGATGGAATTAGAAGTTCTTCATTCATAACCAAAACGGTACCGTTAGCCGTCAGCTAACAGGCCTCCAGTAGCTCCCCCCTGGGTGCGTTCGGTTGTAGTGAGACATGCTTGCAGTGTTAACGCCCTGTTTTTTCCATATATACGACTTCATGTGTGACATCGGGACAGTTGTCCAGTGAAGCCAAATCAAGAGCTGAAGTCTAAAATGTCAAAGGAGCTGTTTAAAAAAAAAAAGAATCCTTACTGTTACTGAAACTCTTGCTGCACCTTCTGGAGCAAAATCTCTTCATGACCACTTGATCGTTGAAATGTGTGTGTGTGTGTGTGTGTACTGGACCTACAGTTTCTTGACAACCCAACACTTTTGACTCCACATCAGAGAGGTGGATCGTACACAGAGGTGAATGTGTTTGCATGTGTTCAACTGAATGTATTTGCTCTGAATGTGTGTGTGTGTGTGTGTGTGTGTGTGTGTGTGTGTGTGTGTGTGTGTGTGTGTGTGTGAGTGTCTGTCTGTCTGTGTTTGTGCATTATCTTGTATTTTTTTATTTAAAGCATCTTTTTGTCCATGTTGTTGTGCTGCTTTTTTTTACTAGATGATCTAGTTAATGGGTGACTTGACCCTCCTCCTCCTCCTTCTGTTCCTCCTCCTCCTCCTCCTCCTCCTCCTCTTCCTCTTTGCGCCGCCCGGACATGGAGGTCCAATAAGCTGGTGTTCAGAGGTGTTGATCCATGTCACAGGTCAAGTTTAGGACTTTATAGAAAAAGGAAAAAGAATCCAAACACATTTCAAGAAAACTCCATGTGCAATATTTTTTTTAGTTGTTTGTTAAGTTGTTTTTTTTTCTATTTTTTCTTCTGTTTCTTTCTTCTTATCTTCTTCTTGTTTCCCTTCAGCCCCGTCCACAGACAGGCACAGAGGAGACTACTTTACAGTTAGTTTAAAGACATGAAAGTGATCGTTATTTCCAACATATTTCAGGAAGTGGGACTAGAAGATGTATTAGATACAGAAGACTCTCTAAACACACACACACACACACACACACACACACACACACTCAAACACATACGCGTGGACAGCGGTGCAGACTTGACATATTTCTACTGCCGGCCAACTTTCAGAACACGGATGTGTCTGCCGTCCGTCACGTCTCTTCTCTTTTCTTCTCTTCTGTCTTAACGTGTCTTGTGTTGCATCTTTGTGTTTGTCTTTAATTTAAAACAGTTTCTTCCACTACGACCCAGAAATGATGTTCTTTCCCGGAAGTCCTTCAATGCAAAATGCCAAATTCAATTTCGAAGTGTTCCACCCTCAATCCCTTTCGTCAAGAATAAAAAGAATAAAACCATGAAGGAAGTTCCTTTTTCTATTCTCAGGTTGAAGGTAAATTGTGGCCTGAGGTTGATTTCAAACAATAAAGACAGTATTATGATTTATCTTACAGTATCAAACATTCATCTTCCTGGGCTCATATGCAGAATGTTGCTGTATGTACATGTTTCTGTATTTGTGAAGCTTTTGTATGTATACAATGTTGTCACCTGTTTTTTTTCATTATGTGCTTCATTTGTGTTTATGTCAAAGTTGTTCTTTTCTTTTACGCTGCGTGCCAAATGTACTGTATTTTAAAAAGATGTGAAGATGTATTTTAATTTTTGAAACAAATTAAATATCATAATGTCAGAAAATACATTTTTGTTTGTTTTTTTGCATAATTTTTGTTTTTTTACACCTGAAGGTGAAATGTTTTGTGAATTCAGCGGAAATATCAATAGCATTTTTTTATTATGCCCACGTCTGTAATGCATTACAAATATACTTATAATGCATTATAGTCTGCTAATAGCACTTCATAATTATAGTTATAAGCACTCATGAATATGAATTATGCTTTATAACAATAATCATATTAAATGCATTTTATGATGACTTATAAGGTTCAGTTCCAAAATCCTTAATAATGAATTGCTGGTCATTGTTCTGCAAGGATAATACTGTATTCTAATTATCATGGATGTAATATATATATATAATAGTATTTATTATTATGTGCATTATAATGTGCTCATAAGATACTCTTAAGTATCTTAGAAAATAGACATTTTCGTCACTTTACTTGAAATGATCACTTAGAGTAACATATATATAATAATAATAATCTGTTTTATACTGCATTATAAAATATTAGAATGTATTACAACTAAGTGATGCATATTATTATTACTGTTGTAAAGCATTATAAATAGTGATTATAACATATATTACATTATTTTAATTATATATTAATTATAACATATATTAAATAAAACAATGCTTAAAGGCGTCACTAAAACCTGTTTCCAAAATGTCTTCAGAATCTTGCAAAACGCCTTAATTGTTAAATGCTACAGTTTTACCTTTTAATGGAGAAATTTACATTTAAATGTTTTCCTCAGCCTAAAATTTACTCAGAAATGCAAAAAAAAAAAGTAAAAAATATTTGATTTTACCAAACAGTATAGAAAAATCCCTCCACCAAGGAGGAGATTTGTATTCACAGTGATCTTCTCCATCTATAATTTGTGAGAGGTTGCCAAGGGACGTTAAATGTCAGGAGAAGTTATCTGCCTCTCAGTTTCCGAAAAAATGTGGTGAGACCTGCTTTTGAACTTTGCTTTTGTTGGTGGGAAACTAAACACTATAGTCTGAGGCTGAGCTGCTTTAACGTGTGTTTTAGTTTCTACCCCAGGCTTTGTCTTGTTTTCCAGATCAGTCAGGTGAAACCAAATATTTAAAATCAGCTCTTATAATATTTAATTAATATAATTCATTTCCTTTAGTGTATGTAATTGGAATGAGCGGAGAGGTATTTAGCTTCTTGCAATCAACGTCACAGCTATAGATGCTACTTATTCCTAAAAAAAAGTTTAAAAAATGCTTATTATGTAGAACAGACAATTTTATCATAATATATATTATTGGATTATATCATCATAAATTGATGCATTATTAGTAAAGCTGCCTAGTAACTAAATCTGCCAGACAAAAGTGGTGAAGAAGTATAATATTTGATAAAGATGCATAAAATGGAAATACTCAAGTGTGTTATGGGGGTGTGTACCTTGTGCATGGTGTAGTATATCTAGTACTAGAATCATGGTTGGAGTACTGAAAAGGCCCAAGGGCCCAAAGTGGCCGGGCCCCCCACGGCCTTCAAAAACGACCACAAAAAAATACCAAAACAACGACAAAGAAATGCAGAACAGCTGCAAAGAGACACAATGAGACTTACGATAATTATAAAAATGGAAAAATAAACAAAATGACCACAAAGAGACACACAACAACTACAATGAGTTGCTGGTCGGAGAGGTGTAGGGGCCTATTGTCTCACTTTTCACCCCTTATACCAGATATGTAGATGAATGGAAAACAAAGGTCTGGCGCTCTAAAAGCATGAATGCTCATGAGGAGAGTACTTTAATCTCATCGTTTAACTACATTTATCACGACAGATGACTTAAAATAAATGACCCTGCTCTCTATGGCTGCTACACTCACACTGTGCATATGTACAGTGTGTGTGTCATAGTACAACTTGCACATATACTATATACAAGTTGTACTATGACATGCAACGTCTGTGCAGAAATGCCCTGTTGTTTTTTGACAGATGATACATCTCGAGATCGAAAAATAAAAAACATGTATCCTGGAAAATGTCAGCGTGGAGGCAGCCATGTTCTTTTCCAACAGTAACGTTATTACCCCACTCTCAATCACAACACATTTCCCAAAACACTGAGCATATTCCTTTAAAATCAAATATGAGTTTTCAAAAAAGTTTCAAAATGTCATCATCGTGTAAACATTGTAGCCTCTGGGCCAGTTTGTATCGTTTTACTGGCGGGAACGGACCTCCACGCTGATGTCGTTTCCAGCCGTCTGCACTTTGAGTCAGGTGGGAGAGTAGATGCCGCGCAGGGGGAGGGCGGGGCCGGTAGGAGGGGAGAGGGGGGCGGCTCCCGGTGGCGTTTCCAGCCAATCAGCGCGCGCGGACCTGGACAGGCCGGCTCTCACGGTGCCAGCTGAGCTGCAGGTCAGAGACCGAGCAGAGAGCCTCGCGCGTCTGTCAGACCGGCAAAGCGAGGAAACAAAGTTTGCACAAGCGGAGGACTCCGCGCGCGGCTTCCGTGTGGCCACAGCAGCTCCAGCCGACCAGCCAGGCGTGAAGGGTGCTTCTTTTCCTGCGGGCGAGAGGCTGCGCAATCCTCGGCAGTGTTCTGAGACTGTGCGGCCACGACCCCCACCCACCGCCCACCACCTCAACCCAGCCCTCTCCAGCCCCCACCTCCCCTCGGTCCCGTTTTAATGGACTAACCGACAGGTTTTAATGACATGACCAGTCAGAGGACTTCTGACCCGCGCACGTCGATATAAAAAAAAAATACAAAAAACACACACACGTGTTGCTTCTTTTGACTTTTCTAAAGTCGGACTTAACGGAAACCGGAATTACAACAAGCGGGAGAGACAACATGACGGCCGACAAGGAGAAAAAGAGGTAAGACGTTTTGATTTCCCTGCAGTTTGTTCACGCGCTCATCCGCGCGCGGCTCCGGCGCGTATTCGGTGTCCACAGGTCGGCTGACTGCCGGCCTCTCCGGCCCCGGGGACCTGGCGCCGCAGCGCCGCATGTGACCTGGCCGGCGTCTCTCTGGCCGGCGTCTCTGCTCCGATAGCGGGGTGATGAAAAATCACTGTCGCGGCCAAAAGGGCTCCATGTGCAGACTTTGCGACAATGTGTGTGTTTTAGTGCATTTAACTGGTTGGTTGGTTCATTTTAGACTTATTTAAAGTAAGTGGTTTTGATTCAGTTTGCTACAGGTCGTCACTGGTTTGAATTCTAAATTAAATTGGACATTTTTTTACTTTCATACAACCTCAAAGGCCTATACAACTTGATTCCAATGACCACAAATATATCCAAAATGTGTAACTTATACTAAAACCCAAGTAGGTGGAGGCTATTCCATAATGACTCTGTTATAGCTAATGTGTTTACTCCTCTAAGGACACCTAATTTAAGCTTTAATATATACAATTAATTATGCAATTATACATAAAGGCAGACAAGTACAACACTTTAGTGTTTTTCCTCTTTTCATGAAAGCTGTGGTTTGTCAACATGAAGCTTCAGTTTCCTGCAGAGTCATACAGGACATCTTACTTCTGCATAGAGGATGCTTGCCAGACAGTTGAAATACCACAACCGCATTGCATGTTAAGGTAACTGATAAAAAAAAAGAACAAGAATAAAAAAAAAAGCCTCCTTACAGAGACAATCACCAATCAGTCATTACAGAAGATATCAGACTGCCCGGTCAGGACATTTCTAGACCTTGTGGTATCGAGGAGATTACAGCTGGGTAATGACCAAATGGAGTTCTGCTGGATCTGAAAAACTGCATCTATTTTTTTGTTTTTGTTTGTTTGTTGTATGCCTAGTCAGCTGATGCATCAGATAATGATTAGCCCTGAAACCAGCTTGTCACACATTGAATTGCATTGTGAAGTACAAGCCACTTGTCATGTGTGAAATACTTAACATGATTTATATATTTGTCGATATGCTTTTTTATTTTTTTTATTGACTTTCTTTATTGTCTGGTAAGTGTGTCTTCCCGTAAGTGCCGCCCTGCTTTGTGGATTGTTGATTATTCCCAAGTATAGCGATGAGGTCATGGGCCTCATGTTGCGTAATAGCGCTGCACTGGTTCCAGCTGGTCCCAGTTTGTGACGCCTTTACAGCTGCTTAATCACGCATGTCAAAGGGAGAGTATTGCCATCTCACGTGGGGGAAATGCTTAATTTAAACGACCAGATCATTAAAAAAAAGATGTTTAATACCAAACATGGGAGGGATTAACAAACATGGCTTCAATCAAGAGATTCAAATGGATTATTTGAAACTTTCAGATCAGATTTTTTCATCAGACAAGGTCCAAACATGACCTGAACCGGTAATGGATTCAGGCGATTGGACGAATATATGATGGACATTGTTGATATTTTTGGGGATAGCGCTTTTTGTCATTTTATTTTGCTGATCTAATGGTCGGCCTCTTTGAGGATCAAAAGCTTGCACGGATCCTAACTGGCAGGTGGAGTTGGGCCTTGTGACGCACGTTCTTGTGACACTGACTTCTGATGGGGGGTCTTTCACAAAGGGCCGTGACTGAGGGGCGCCGACAAGCACGTGTCATCCCCACCTGTTTGTTCACCTGGAGGCTGCGAGCCCCGAGGCGTCCCTCATCGGACGCCATCTGACCCTCTTTCTTCCATCAGACTACGCGTTTACTTGAGGTCCTCTAGTATAATGGAGCCGAATGGTGACAGCGAAGGCCAGGTCACCAAAAATAACACCAGGAGACAGAAAGACCACGACCGTTTCCTCTGGCTCCAGCTTTTGGCCATTTTAGAGAAAGGAGATCGGCAAGTGTGACATGAAAAGCGTCTGTGTGTGTGTGTGTGTGTGTGTGTGTGTGAAAGGGAGGGAGAGTTCACCACTTTCTGTCTCCTCATTGATGTGTGTTTTCTCTCCGTCAGTGTGTGTGTGTGTGTGTGTATTACACAGTAGTACATTGTCACTGCTGCTGCCCGGTAGTCATAATTGCTCTGAGAAGTTGTATGATTCATGGCAAACAAACGCTGTGTTTATCTGAGAGCCAGCGTCTCATATTGTTATTAATATAACTCGTGTTGATAGAGGGAGGATGAACTGGCTGGAATGCCCTCATGCCCTCATGCGATTGTCCACCTACCGTCGAGCGCTTGAAGGAGGAACTTTGGTATTGTTTTTTTTTTTATTAGCGTCGGCTGTAATACCTGTCGACCAACATCTATCTCAACAGGAATATGTTTTGTAATTGATGATGTGTGACGTGGCATAAAAGTTTGCCAAAACACACACACGCGCACACACAATGATACACAAGAATAACAGACAAGGCGTTGTCGAGTTTCGGTCAAATCTCTTTTCAACACTTCAGATTGCATCATTACACCAAGCCAGAAATCTAGGTGTCGTTATGGATTCAGACCTCAACCTGGACAGCCATATCAAGACAATCATGAAATCAGCCTACTATCACCTGAAGAATATATCAAGGGTTAGAGGACTTATGTCTCAACAGGATCTGGAGAAACTTGTCCATGCATTTATCTTTAGTAGACTTGACTACTGTAACGGTGTGTTCACAGGCTTCTGTAAAAAGTCAATCAGAACGCTGCAGCTCGAGTCCTCACTAAGACCAGGAAAGTGGATCACATCACTCCAGTTCTGAGGTCTTTGCACTGGCTCCCTGTCAAACAAAGAATTGACTTTAACATCCTGCTGCTGGTTTATAAAGCACTGAATGGTTTAGGGCCTAAGTATGTTTGTGATCTGCTACCTTATGAACCATCCCGGCCACTCAGCTCGTCTGGGACGGGTCTACTTCCTGTTCCAAGAGTCAGAACTAAACATGGAGAAGCAGCGTTCAGCTTTTCTGCTCCACACATCTGGAACAAGGTCCCTGAAAGCTGCAGGTCTGCTGAGACCCTCATAGACCCTCAGCTCCTTTAAGTCCACATTGAAGACTTTTCTGTTTGCTGTTGCCTTTAATTGATCCAGATTCAATTACTGCATTTTATTTCTTCAACTGCACTGCGACTTTTATAATTTTTCTTAACTGTTTTAAATCCTGTTTTCTCTGCATGTTTTGATGCTTTTCATGGTTTTATGTGAAGCACTTTGAATCGCCTTGTTGTTGAAATGTGCTATACAAATAAACGTGTCTTGCCTTACACTGTTTCCACCTGTCACAGCAAAAAAAGAAGAACAAGTACCTGTGTTCAAATCATTTTTTTCCCCTCTATTTTTTCAATATTATTACATATATATTATGATTATTATTATTATAAATAAAATGGAGTCAAATAAGAATAAAGTATCACGTACAATGATACTCAAATAAATGAAAACAGAACCAGAATAATCAACCTGTTATAATTGATAAAATATCCGAAATGAACAAGCAAGTGGTGACGTTTTTAAATGTTGTATATATATATTACCCAAAGTAGAACGTTTAAGACGTTCAGTATACATTCTGACTGTATGAAGCTCAGAGATCTGACCAGTCAGACGTTTCTAGGCTGATCATATCTGAAGTTACAATCTGTGTTTGTTATTGTCTGTCAGCGCTTCAGTCAGCTTTACGCAGTGTCCCTCACCTCAAATTAGGGTATCTGTGTTTTAAAAAGCTGATTTAGGAGATAATTATTAATTTTTACGATTTAATTTCCAATCGTAAGGGATATTATTTGCATTTTGCACTAAGATCTATAAGAAAAACTAAGATCTAAGTTGTTATTTGCATGTTATGGGTTGGGAAAATAAAGAATCTTCCCCCGTCATTGTTTTGGTTTTATTAAAAATATTAGTGAAGCACATGGCAGGTTTATTAAATTCTGAACCTTACTCTCTAAATACGGAGTCGGCACATGACAGATACGACTGTTTACTGCCACCTGCATCACCTTTGACCCGCGTGTCGTCAGTGAGACTTTTCCAGAGCCTTCAACTGCATCTCATGGTTTTCTTGCTGCAGTTGAAAGCTTCAGAAAAACAAAATAAGCAAACTAGTAAGGTACCTAATAACTCAACTTGATTTGATCTGGTTTTGCAGACAGTGTGCAGTGTCATCGCTGAATTGTGAAAATGTCTCAAAAAGCCTAAAACGACAACTCCGGTTTCCCAAAAACTCCTTCTGTACAAAGACTGCGTTATGATTTGATACCTTAAAGGGCCGGTGTGTGTGATCTAGGGGATTTATTAGCAGGAATTACATATTATATTCATAACTATGTTGTTATTAATGTATAAAATGGCCTGAAACTATAAGGTGATTGTGGTTACCTTGCAATTAGCCGCTGATATCATATCATAGCATATCGGCGTCCGCCACGTTGCGCTGCCACGTTGCGCTGCCACGTTGCGCTGCCACGTTGCGCTGCCACGTTGCGCTGCCACGTTGCGCTGCCACGTTGCCATGTTGCACTGCAATGTTTCAACAAACCAAACACGGATTTTAAAGTCACATGACCTGAAGGCCACCGTAGTTCTACGGCACGCTTGTAAAAAGAAGAAGGGGCGAGCGGAGGACTATTCAGTTGGTTGCAATCTGCAACTTTACCACTAGATGCCACTAAATCTTATACACTGCTCCTTTTAAAAAGAAGGATTTCTTCTCAATGGGTCCAACAAATGTTAATCTCTCTCAAGTCTTTGTTGCATTGCTGCCGTAAGCCATAAAACACGGATCCTAACGGAGCTTCTTATTGAAATTCATGATGAGTCTGTGATGCAAATGTTTAAGCACCGAATTCATCTTTTGGTTTAAGATGTCTCCTGAACACTCATAACTTTTGCTCTCTGTTCTTCTTTTGTTTTCTTATTGTGGGCTCCATCTTTGTGTCTCTCTCCGTTGTGCTGACTCAGGAGGGGAGAGGAGAGAGGAGAGGAGAGCAAGTTGGCAACAACAACTCACAGGACAGATAGTGAGAGTGATAATCCACTTGACTTAGAGGTGATATTAACACATATCACCGAGGCGGGGTGAAGACAGGCGGGAGAAGGAGCTCTGGCGTCGGGTCGGGCTGTTCAGGCCTGCCAACTCGTGGTTCACGTTATCGCAGGCCTGGTTGCCACGGCGCCGCTAACCCCAAACATCACGCCACCTCCAGCCGCCACTCCAACTGAGAGACGGAGCGAGTGTTGAGCCCAATATGTCTCCAAGTGGAACGAGTGTGTTTGTTTTCTCTTGTAGCCCGAAAGAGAGGAAGCAAATACAGTCCACGGACGCAAAGGGTTGCGCTAAAGTACGGTTTTTAAAGCTCTGGTTCTCGGGTGTTTGCATTTTTCCTCTGTGTTTTCAAAATAAAAGTAATTCAGCTCAAAGATATGATCATCAAATATCCACGTGACAAAGCTGGGAACGGACAGTGTGTCACTTTTTATTATTTTAACACAAGTTATCGACTCTGATTCAGCTCCAAACATGTGACTGTATCCATGTTTTGATTCATTATAATCTGATGAGAGGAGCAGCAGCTTTGTGTGAGCGCCGACATTACCGATCCACTTGAGAGTTTGTGTTTCAAGCCTCTTCGCGTTTCAAGCTCTTCTTCAGCATGTAAACAAGCGAGGCGAAGACGAAGAGGGAAACAACTCGAGGTCCAGTGAGTAAAGGACTGTAGTAGAGAAGTGATGGAGATACAGATGACTTTATACGTCATGGAGGTGTGTGTAGATTCAGACCAGCAGCTATATAACACTTCACCGCTGACAGCACTTCAGGACGGGGGAGTAATGCTGTACAATCTGTGTTTTTAAGAGATGACAGATTATGTACTTTTTTCACGTCATGCTTTTCACTGCACATTCATGGATTTTTTTTTCTTCTAAAAAGGGTATAAAGTTAAACTAACCTCGTTTGACCCCGATTTTAACGTCGTCCTGTTTCCACAATATTTAAGTTTCCGCCAGAAGACGCTGATTACCACTGACAGTATTTATTTAATCACTTATTTATTTACATGCAGTAGAGAGCCCCTCTTTTAATGTTTACAGCTCAGAAAATGCTTTTTTAGTCAAGAAAAACCAGACTAAAGCAAATAAGCAGTTCATTACTTGCCAAACACAGTTTAAAACACAGATATTTTTTTTGTAAAATGTTATCCTAGATTAGTTTATAATCAAAAATAAATATACATTTCAGACTCTATTTTTCATTCTTTTTTTACCCCAATAAAAGAAATATTCAAACATATGGTGTAGCCTTGCTCTGCATACTGTCCCTATACTTTTATCCATCCAACCTTTCATCCATTCGCTTTTCCGGGACTTGGTGATAATGAAATAAATAAACATGGCAGTTAAAAAGAATGTGAGCGACAGACAAAGTGAGAAGTGGTCTTATTGTACACAGCCGAAATCAAACTGTATGTCCTGATATTAAACCCACTGGTGGTCAACATAAGGCCCCTGTGGAGCCCAGAGGCCCCCTGGTCAGCTGTAAACTTTGGCCCCCGCACACTGATTGGAGAAGCAGCGGAAACCTCGCTGCATCGTTCCACTGTTATTTTCGTCTCGCTCCTCCTCCGGCTTTCCGTCTTTATGTTTTTTTTTTTCTTTGTCTCTTTTTGCTCATATAACACTCGCTCATATTTTTATGTGGCTCCACGTTCCCCTCTCTCCCCTCCTTCAGAACTCTGTCTCCTTGCCATTTCCTATTTCCTGTCCGGCATCTCCCCTTCTTCCTCTTCCTCTGCTGGCTGTACCAAAATGGCTCCCCGAACCGCCATGTGTCACCTGGCGGAGCTCCAGGTCCTCCGAGACTCCTTCAGGTTGACCGTGAGAGTCTAGCTCCCCTCATGTCAAGTCAAGTCTTGGTGTTGCTCGTGAGCTCGCTTTCGCTTTTGTTTTCCAAAAAACAACAACAAAAAAACCAACTCGGAAAAAAACTCCACATTTAACCCTTCGACCAAATCTGTACTGTAGTTTCCTTGTGTGAAAATGTGACATGGAGCATTTAATGTCACTTATTACTGTAATTATTGTTTCACACACGAGGGACATGAAGTAACTCGACACACAGAAAATATCCCAGGATGCAGTTCATTCAACCTCAACTTGGTGTACACTTTTTTTTCCCACATTTAATTAACATGCATCCTTCTTCAGTCTTTAAACGGCTTCGCACACCGTAAACTGGAATGTGAGAATGGTGACAAAGAGGAAAAAAAACAGTGTGAGACTCGCATTCCTTTCTCTTTAAGTCTCTGTAATCCTTTTGTACAGATTTACCCTGAGTCATTCCAGTTTGTATTACATGAAAAACTAATGAAATACAGCTTTGTCCTCTCTTTCACTCGCCTCAGTTATCACATTGAAACCAGTGTTCCAAGGTTCCGATTTTACTGGAGAACCAGCATCATGGATGGGCAATGTAACCAAAGTAGGCCCCACATCCTACTGATCGGAGCCGGGTAATAAACCGAAAACATACCCAAAAGCTTCCTTTATCTCACCCTACTGACTCCTGCTCTTCTCACCTTCGTTCTACCCGTGAATATTGAAGCTAACACTTTATTTTTGATGAATGAATTGCTCTTTGACAGCTCAGATCTTTCACACTTTTCTCTTCTTTTTATTGGACTAAATGGGATAATCATGAATGAACATGTGAAACTCATTTTAATATAAATGTTGGATCATTTATATATATATATATATATATATATATATATATATATATATATATATATATATATATATTATCATGCATTTCTAATACTTTGATAGTTATGACTTTTTTCCCATAAAGCATGAATTTAGTTTGCACTATACTGTATTATGCATACTTGTGGTTGTCAGTGAGAAGTGAGTCATTAAGTTTGACTTCCAGTTTATGCAGCTTCTTTAATATTCTGATAGAGGGTCCCAGTCTAGTCAGCTGACCTCCCATACGCCACCTGGTGCCTCTTTCAATCAGCCAGTCTATCCCAACCATCAGCGTGTGTGTGTGTGTGTGTGTGTGTGTGTGTGTGTGTGTGTGTGTGTGTGTGTGTGTGTGTGTGCCTCTCTTTCATGGACTATCAGATCCATCAGCAATCTCCTGCATCGTTCTTCCCCCGTTTGAGCCGATGTCGGGCCCATGTCTGGGATAACTGTTAGTTCGGCAGTGTATGTGTGTGTGTGTGTGTGTGTGTGTGTGTGTGTGTGGGTGCGTGCGTGCCTGTTTGGCTGTGTTTCTAGAACTCCATGTTCCTCAGGATCACAGATTAGCAGTACTGTATTGTTGCTCTGTGTTTGTGTTTGGCCAGTCGCCACAACCACAGGAAGACCCACTGTAAGCAAGGAAAGGTGTATGTGTGTGTGTGTGTGTGTGTGTGTGCATGCTTTGGGTGTGGGCAGACCCATCGGCCTCTACTTACGGTGGCCCTTAAAGCTCAATGTATTGTAAAGAGACCCAACAAAAAACAAATGAAGAACCATCTTCACCAGAAAAATGTACAACACACAGAGGGGAAAAAGTGATGCGCTCGGCTTGGACACGCTTGTTTTCGCCATTTTTTGGGGGCTCATGAGGTTATTGAAGTCTATCAGTGGTGTTGGAAAACTTTTTTTTTTCTAAAGATATGTTTTTCAAGTTTTTTTCAAATGAAAAACATGAAATGTATAATAGAAAAGGGAGGATTTGGAAGTGGACATTTTCCTCCACATTCAATTTTTCTGTTGTTGTGCAAAGCCGGGATGAACATGTCCTGGATTTCCCTCTGAGGCGAAGAACAAACAACCAAAAGCGATACCGATCTTCAGAAAAAGCAGGCTGTTCCTTTTTCAGGCCGAGCTGAGGTGCGGTCAAATGTTCAGGCTCCAGCCGACGTCAATGAAATCTGTAAATCTGTTCAGTGGGAGAGATGGAAAAGACAAGAAAGTGATTAGGACATTTCGAGAGCAAATGATCCACGAAGTGCTGTTACGAACTTACCGTACCTGTGCACGTGCACATGCACATGCACACACGCCCGCCCGCGCACGTGCACACAGCCTGACACCTGCTCTGGTTACGGGATCTGTTATCTATAAGCACCTCTTGGCTTGTTATCACAACAATCAATGGTCAATATGGTGGTGTGTGTGTGTGTGTGTCCGTGCACGTGTGCGTTTTTGCGCGTATGCATGTTGCATGTTGCATGTGTCAGACCTGGCAGGGAACAGTTAGCATGCACGGTGGGAGAACTGAGCGAAAAGTAGAGATCAGCAGTGAGATTCTATTTTTGAATCAAGAAAATATTCCAAACGGCTCGGTGGACTTTGCCAAAATTAAAAAAAAAAAAAAATGCATCTACGTCCATTGACGTGAGCAATGACAGACGACTTCAACAGTCCGTGAATGTGCGAGCGCGTGTTGCATCCTCACGAGTTAATCACAAAGGGAGAAAGAGAAGTGATGGAGGGGAGGAGGAGGAGGCTGTTGTGAGGAAGAAAAAGGGAATGAGCGCCGAGGGCGAGGAGGACAGATGCTGTCATGCTGTCTTCACTGGGCAACATAAAAAAAGAGGGGAAGCGAGCATCTCGGCTACTTCGCTAATTGAAGCGAGCTTCAGGTGGAGGAAACATTGGCCTCGGCCTCGTTGTTTAAATGCGTTCCTGATGTTGATGGACGGACTCTAATACAATCTGTAAAGCATTGGCGGCTCCTTAAAAAAAAAAAATCCAACCACAAAATGTTAATTGGTGTGAAAGTGAGTATAATGAGGGCAAATATAGAGCATTTCCAGCAGTTTTTCTATAGAAATGAACACAAACTGCCTCTGCAATGGAAACTAGGGAGCCATGTGTTGACTCGATTTAAATCTGGTGGGTTTTTTCTAACAAATTCTAAGCGCTTTCTATGGAGTCATGGAGTTATGAATGTATGCCAGCATTGATATCAGTTGTGAAGAGGCGGCTGCTCTTGTTGCCTCTTGTCGCACAAAACAAAAAAAGAACCCATTGCGATATATTCATCTCTCACTATTGGCTTCAACCCAGAATCCTAGTTTAGAGCTCCTGTGAGTCAGTCTGTGTATGCGTGTTTTCTTTTCCCTCCTGTGTGTTAACTGACTTTGTGACTCGCTGAGGTTTGGAGTGACAGCGTTACTTCTGACACGGAGGTTTGAGAATGCCAGGTATGTATTTTCTTCCTGTCTCTCTCTACGTTTATCATTAATGTATCGATCCACCTGTCCTTCAGTTGATTACAAGTACAACAATGTAAAAAACCAAGTCAAAGTGCGACGTTCAAAATCCGGAATAAAGATATTCTGAGCATTAATATAGCAGCAAAAAAATACAAGAGAAAGAGGAGTTATGTCAACCTGAGCAGTCGCTCTCCCATCACCATGTTGGCAACAGGAATGCTCCCAATCTCGAATTTAGCAGCTTTTTTAAGTAAAAATACAGAAGCATTCTCGGGAAAAATGTACTCAAATAATCAAAAGTTGAAGTACTTGAATAGAAAACGGTCCCCAGTGGCTGATATAAGTACCACAGGCTGTATATAGAAAGTGGACGTACTGGTCATTTTAAAGCTAAATCAAATGAGAAGAAGGTTCATTGTCTAATAGTCTGTTATACAATCATAAGCGCCCAATCTAAGTGGTCGTGCCTCGCTAACAAGAATAATATACATTTTACAATTTTACATTTTACAATTATATATTAATTAATTAATTAATTAATATTAATTATAATAAAGCAGTTTTTTTAGTGAGGGAAAATGTCTCAGAGCCAGAGCGATTGGAAATTTGTAATCTCTAACAATTTATTGTGTTTTATAAGCCGATCACGTGCTTCTTCATGTAGTAAACGAACACAAATGTTTTCCTCTGAAATGAATGCAGGGTGGATTCTATTTTAAGTAACAATATTCGTTGTTTCTCAGCGTGTTTTTGGTTGCGTGTTCAGTGAGGTTTGACAGGAACTTGGGTGTTGCGGTTGGTTTGAACTCTGGCTTTGTTGGTTTATCCTCATGTGTGACTGCAGCATGTAGCCGAAGACGTGTAGCTCATCGGCCGAGGAAGAATCCAGGAGGATTTCTGCCCGTAGCAACAGAGAAGACACAAGGGACAACACAACCTGCGTGTATGTGTGTGTGTGTGTGTGTGTGTGTGTGTGTGACCTTTTTACTCATCACAAGACTCAGGCACGCCTTCGGTCACATATCTCAAATTGGCTACAGTTGAAAAGGGTGTGTCACGAAGCTCGCGTGTGTGTGATTGCGTAAGGAATATTGGCAGCGCTATTTCTGATGGACTGTCGGGGCTCGGCCCGAGCTAACGGCGGCGCATACCTGCAGTACGCGGCTATCGATGTCGGCTCCCCTGAGGACACTCGGATCTAAATGGTTGGTGTCGAAACGCCTTAACGCAGAAACCTTCCATTGGAAATTAAATGGAAATTGTGATTAATTATTTTTCTCTTACGTCAGTGGCTCAGCTTTGTTGTGTCAGATCACACAGACGGAGAATAAATCACAGTGAGCTAAATTAAAGGTGGTTGTGTTCCTCTGTGTCAACGGGGGTCGGTGCTCTCTGAAGGCCGATATTGAGATTCGGCAGATTTAAAAAGTCAACAATATATTGGCTAAAACAAATGTTTTAATCCAAACACATAACTACACATTTTTTTGGTAAAGATCTCTTGACTTGGTTTTTAAAGAATGAAAGGGGATATTTCTGAACTCAGATTTATTTTTATTATCAGATGACATCGAAGCCAATACGGATTTCTCTGAGATTTGTTTTATCAAAATAATGTACACAATGTTTCATATAAATAATCTTGTTGGAGATGCTGGTTACAAGTTTAT